>NW_026652280.1:81329937-81554682 GCF_009828535.3 Hylobates moloch
TATATAAATTACAATATACCTAATATGGTGTATTATATATTATAATTTATATATTATATATTATAATTTACATATTATCTATAATAATATATGATATATTATATATTATCTATAATTATATGATATATATATAAATTATAATATTAGTCATATTAGATTAAGGTCCACCCTAATGACCTCATTTAACCTTAATCACCTCTTTAAAGGCCCTGTCTCCAAATACACTCACATGCTGAGGTACTGGGAGTTAGGGCTTCAGCATGTGAATTTGGGAGAGGACAGAATTCAGCCCATAACAGGAGGCAAAACAGAATCATGTTGGGGTTTGGAAAGGGGAGACACTTTGGAGAAGACAACAATCATTAAGGAGATAGAAAAAGGAAGGAGGGAGCTGGGGGATAGGGAGGCCAGTTGAAAGATCTGGTTTTGAGCTTGTCTTATCAATTCTCCAGTTCACAAGGAAATTGACTCTAGTTATTAAAGACTACTGTAGGCTCAGCCTGTGGCCTCTTGACCTCTTTGGCTGGGCAGCCCAAGTACTGGGGTATATATGGGGTCGTCAGCCCCTTTGCGCAAAGCCAAAGTGTGTATTTTTGCCCTCAGACCTGAGTTGTACCAAAAGCCGCCTCCACCAGCCTGGGAGTTCTGTAAATGGAGACCACGTACAGTTCTTGCTTTTGCCCCACAGCTTGTCCATGGACTGCTCACTGTCAGAGAAATGAGCCTGAAAGCATCTGAAAGGGGAAGACAATCTTTTTATCACTTCTTTGCCACGAGAGGGCAGCAAACTATAAACTATCCATGGCTTCAGCCGCCCAAAGGGAAGGTACTCTATCTGGATCAGAGCAGTCTACTTAGAAAATTTGGAACCAAAAGAACGTTCCTCTTCCTGACCTTCATTTTCGTCCAAATACTACAATTTATTTTAGAGCAGAATTGTCCAAAACACAAACGCTAGCAAATGGCCCGAAGAACCCATCCAGATCAACAATGGAAGCTCGCTCTGCCCTGGGTGCTGCCAGATGCTGGATGCCAGATCCCACGGTGAACAAGCTCTGGCAGCCCGGCCCCGCCCCCACTTGCTCCTTCCAGCCAGGAAGACAGATACGTCGTCATGTGGCTCACCCACCAAAATGGTGGCATAATAAGGAGCACAGGACGGGCCCTGAGCCAAGGCCAAGTGTCCCCAAGCAGGAGATGCTGCAGTCAGGACTCAGCCCCACTGCTGGGCTGCAGAGAAGAGTCCTGGGTAAGGAAGGGCCTAGACTTCTTCCTCTCTAGCTTGAGGGATTGTAAACTCTGAGAGCAAAGGAAGGAGTGGGGAGCACGTTAGTCCCCTTCAATGTCCTGTTGTCAGGGGTGATGGTGTGTGGGGAAGGCTGGGAAGGGACACTCGTTCTTCCTGCCCCCCACCTGCTCCTCTGAAGTCCTCCCATCAGCCTTCATCTTTGCACAAAACCATCACTGCATTTGGATTTTGTAGCTGTTTCTTTATTTTCTTTTTTTTTTTTTTTTTTTGAGACGGAGTCTTGCTCTGTCACCCAGGCTGGAGTGCAGTGGCGCGATCTCAGCTCACTGCAACCTCTGCCTCCCAGATTCAAGCAATTCTTCTGCCTCAGCCTCCCGAGTAGCTAGGATTACAGGCGCCCGCCACCATGCCTGGCTAATTTTTTTGTACTTTTAGTAGAGATGGGGTTTCATCATGTTGGACAGGCTGGTCTCGAACTCCTGACCACAAGTGATCCGCCCGCCTCGGCCTCCCAAAGTGCTGGGATTACAGCACCACCGCACCCGGCCTTTGTAGCTGTTTCATGGGAACAAGGAAGTGGCCCCATCAACCTTGTCTAGCTAAAAAAAAATGCAGGTGTCCTCTCCCTTTTGCATAGGTGTAGGCATGACCCAGAGAGGAATGGGGACGGGCAGAAGGACAGAGGCAGAGCCAGGCCTAGGAATGGGGGTGGGAGGAGTATGGGCCTGGAACACAGTGGAGGTTGGGGGAGGTGGTGGGGATGCCCATTAGTGGCTGCATCCAGAGTGTAAATGCCATTAAACAGAAAACCAGCCTTTCCACATCACCCCACCCCACATCCACACCCCAACAAAGAGCTAAGCCACAGCCGTCCATAGCACATCTCTTCTGAGAAGTTAAAAATATGCAGGGGGAGGCATAGGAATTATTCTACCCTTTTGGAAGATGAGAAAATAAGGCCTAGAAAAATTGGAGTTTCCCCGGGCCCTCGTCCCTCTCAGGTTAAAGTGAAGTTTAACTCAGCCTCCCCTATTTCCAAATCCTCCGGCTCTCACCCCTAAGCTGCTGCTCCTAGATCTAGAGGCAGCCCCAAGAGGGCCCCAGGCGAAAAGCAAGAAAGACCAGCACACATGGACAGCTCTAGCTTTCAAAATTCTGGGATTTTTACAAACCACTATTTAAATGAAGTTGGATTTTCAGTGACAGAGATAGGGGCCAGCCATGGACTCTGCTGATGGAAACCAGCCTGGGGCGATTTTTTTTTTTCATCACTGATCATCTCAAGAGTTAACTTTTTTGCTATGCAATTATCAGCACTTTCTGGATCATGTGCAGAACTCAGATAAGGGTTAGAGTTCTTATCCACAGCAGGGAGCCAAGGAGAAAAGAGGTTGGGTCTTCCTGTCCTGTCTCTGTAATACTGAGGCTCCTCTCAGCGGCCGCCAGCCTCACGCCTGCCCCCTTGGCCCTGGACTGTCACCTTGCAGGGCAGCAGTTTGTTATTAAACGTTTTTTTTTTTTTTTGAGACGGAGTCTCGCCCTGTTGCCCAGGCTGGAGTGCAGTGGCGTGATCTTGGCTCACCGCAACCTCCACCTCCTGGGTTCAAGCGATTCTCCTGCCTCAGCCTCCCGAGTGGCTGAGACCACAGGCGTGCACCACCACGCCCAGCTAATTTTTGTATTTTTAGTAGAGATGGGGTTTCACCATGTTGGTCAGGATAGTCTTGATTTCTTGACCTCGTGATCCTCCCACCTCGGCCTCCCAAAGTGCTGGGATTACGGGCGTGAGCCACCGTGCCCGGCCAAGAATAATGAAAAATGTAAAGCACATGTGAGAAAACAACAACAAAAACTGGGGAACGCTGGGCATGATGGCTCATGCTTGTAATCCCAGCACTTTGGGAGGTTGAAGTGGGCAGATCACCTGAGGTCAGGGTTCGAGACCAGTCTGACCAACATGGAGAAATCCCATCTCTACTAAAAATACAAAATTAGCCGGGCATGGTGACGCATGCCTGTAATCCCAGCTACTAGGGAGGCTGAGGCAGGAGAATCGCTTGAACCCAGAAGGTGGAGATTGTGGTGAGCCAAGATCACGCCACTGCACTCCAGCCTGGGCAACAAGAATGAAACTCCGTCTCAAAAAAAAAAAAAAGGGGAAAAATTTCCTATCAGCCAGTGAATATCACTATTAAAATCTTACTGTATACTCTTGCTGATCTTTTTCTGGGTGTGTATATGCATAATTATTTTTTCAAAAGTGAGACCATGCCATGTATGTTTCAGTTAACACTCTCTACCTTTCCTTGCCAAGAAATGTTCACCTTACCTAATATTTGGTCAATATTCAAATTTCTCGTTTTCTCAAAAATTTTCTTTTTAGCAGAATTGTTCAAATCCTGCACGTTTCTTACTGGCACTGCTTGCTGGGTAGTTAGGGCCCCGGGCCCCTCAGCGTCACATCTTCTGCTTGGTCAGGCTGCCCCTCGTTGAGTGAGGGAAGAACCTGGCTGAACACCGTCACAGGCGCTGGGGGCCAGGCCGACCATTTCAAACAGAAATGTGGACACCCTGCCGCCGCAAGAGCCATGCAGCACTGGCCTGTGGGCTGGGGAGGGTTTGGAAAGGGAAATATGGGTTGTGCCAAAGCACAAGGCCCCACCCAGAAGTTTGGCAAAGGGTGACTTGGAGTGAGAAGAGCAGGTGGGGAGCGAGTCCATCCTGCGCCACCACCAGGAAAGGACCTGCCCCCACCCTTCCTCAGCGGCCTCTTCCCAGGTCACTTCCCCTCATACAAAAAGCGTGTGCTCCCTTCCCAGCTCCCCTCACCTCAGCCTTTCCCACACAGCTAGGAGCCGGAGCGACCCTACGTGCTTGTTGGCCAAAGGGCCGCTTTCAGAAGTGTTTACAAATTAGCCCAGGTGGAGGCCACTCACACCAAATCCAGGAACATTTACCTTGGGGTCAGGATCCCATGGTCCCCTGTCTTCTAGAACCACATTCCCTGGCTACCCAGTGAAGATCCCTGGGGGCTTGAACCCCCAAATTCTCCCAACTTTCTATTCAGACACCAAGTATTTCATCTTTTTTAAAAGTAAGAACCACCAAGGCCAGTTCCCTTCCTCCTCCCATCTGCTCCCCACCCCTCCCCTGGGCCCACTCCGCCCTAGCAGCAGCGGCTCACTGCAGGCCGGCATGTCTCCCCCGGTGACCTCACCCCGGATCTGGCCTTTCTCTGTCAGGCCTCACAATCTTCCGAGCCATCTTATCTCTGGCTCTGGCACAAATATCACACCCTGGATGCCTCATGACTAAAAGTCCATCACTTTCCCCAAGCCCTTTCCCTGTCTTCCCTAGAAATTCCAATATATGGCCAGACGCAGTGACTCACGCCTGTAATCTCAGTACTTTGGGAGGCCAGGACAGGCAGATGACCTGAGGTTAGGAGTTGAAGAACAACCTGGCCAACATGGTGAAACCCCGTGTCTACTAAAAATACAGAATTAGCTGGATGTGGTGGTGCAAAACCCCGTGTCTACTAAAAGTACAAAATTAACTGGGCGTGGTGGCACATGCCTATAGTACCAGCTGCTCAGGAGACTGAGGCAGGAGTATTGCTTGAACCTGGGAGGCGGAGGTTGAAGTGAGCCGAGATCATGCCACTGCACTCCAGCCTGGACTACAAGAACAAAACTCCATCTCAAAAAAAAAAAAAGAACTTCCAACATATTTGTCCACTGCTCTCAAGCACAAAGGGTCAGGACTCAGGGCAAGGCACCCTGCAGAACTGAGAATTCTCCCCACACTCGCCTCCTTAGCATTCCCAGCCCAGAGTTCTCACTTGGACTCGTGTAGAGAACAGGCAGCCAGTTCGTGTGGTTGCCGATCCTCTGCCATTGTTCTGCCGGGTGCCCCACCGGTGTGTCTGCACCAGCTCCTTCAGACAGGAAGCCTCCATCGTGCCAGCTCTACAGTGGTCTCCCTGGCAAGGGGCTTCATTTTATTTGAGAGAAAGGGTACCAACACTGCTCCTGTCTCTAACCACCATGGCTACGGCCCTCCTGCCCCCTCCCCAACTCGGCCAGCCCCTGGCCAGGGTCTGCCTGCAGCAGGCTCAGATGGGGAAGGCATGAGTGTCCTGCTGGTGGGAGCAAGATGTTTCAGGCACCTCTAGGACCCAGTGGGCAGCACTGCCCTGACCTTCTTGGGGTCAGCTCCCAGGATGGGGTGCAGGTGGCCCCTGGAGAGCTACCTGGAGGGCTAGGGCACAAGCAGCATCAGGACCAGGCTGCAGGCCCTTTGGTGCCACCCTGGCCCTGTCTGGGCTCTGAGACCTCATACCACACACAGCCTGGCTTTTGAGCCCATCTCAGCATCAAGGCTGCCCGTGGCGGCCACTAGGGTGGCAGCTGGGCCTGTGCTCAAGGATGAAGACCCAAGAAGAAGGAAATCCCACCTCCTTCCCCGAACTCTCCACCCACGCCAGTCCATCACAGCCCCTCCCAGAAGCGCTATCCCACCCATCCTCCAGAATGAGGTCACGCAGGGGGCTCCAGGGATTCCTCCTGCTGCCTGGATCGAGTCTAAACCCCTTGGCCACCTTTCAAGGCCCCTAGGCCAGCCGCTCCTGGCTGTAGGCTGGGCCCCCCACTGCCCCCCAGGATATGAGGGGCTCCCCAGGCCTTTGCACACCCAATTCCCTCTCCAGAAATGCCTTTCCTCCCTCAAAGGTCCTCACAGGGGGAACAATAGTGACCTCTCTGAGAGGGGTGTTATGAGGATTGATTAACAACTGGAAAATTCTCAGAAGTGTGCCTGCCCCTTCATGAGCCCTCGGTAAATGTTAGCTATTGTTTTATTAACCATACCAACCAGAGTGAGCCCTTCCTTTTCTTAGCCCTGGCCCTCCTCATGGTCACCAGCCAGCAGCTTCTGAAATGCACCTCTGTTCCATGGACCCAAAGTTGCTTTGACCATTTTGGACACATGGACCAGCGGGGGCGCGGCTATTTCTGTGCGGGGCTTGGCCACTGGGCAGAACCCCAACCCTCCATGCTATGAACACAGAGGAGAACCCCAGCTTCATATTTTATGCTTTATGAAACACGTTTGCATCTATTTCTACTTTGTGGAGTAGCCAGGGCAGAAATCATCATTACCATTTTCCAATCGGGGCCCCTGACGTTCAGTGCTGTGGAGTGCCTTACCCGCATCACACAGCAGGTAAGTGGCTGAGGCAGGCTTCGAGTCCAGCTCTGCTTGATTCCAGGCCCAGGGCTTCTTCCTCAGCACCAAGCTGGGTCACAACCAGTTAAGTGCATCTCCCTCCTTCTGAAAAGTAGCTCAGATGCCAGAGGAATTAGAGACGGCCGCACAATGAAAACCAGACGCCCTGCCCCTCGTCTCTGGACCAGCTCCCAGGAAAGGGAGGACAGCTGGCTGATATGTGGCCTCTGCGGCCCGCCCTGCCCATGAGCTCAGCTCTGGCAGAAAGAGCTCCTCACTAGGGAAGGCCTGGTGAGCCCCCCGGCCTGGGAAAGCCTCTCCACAGAGCCAGGGCCAGACCGCAAGGCAGCCGAACTCCAGAGGTCAGAACAAGGAGTGCCCAAGGCCAACCGCATTGCCATTAACCCTCTGTAACTTTCCCAGTCCTGCAAACTAGGTGCTGTGCCTGTTCTTCAGATGAGAAAACCGAGGTTTGGAGAAGTGCAATTTTCACGCTAGCAAATGAGGATGCCAGGATGTGATCCCGGATCATTGCAGCTGCACCTTCAGGCCAGTTCTGGGAAGCTCAGAGTTGGGGGCTGGGGGAGCGGCTGTCCCTCTGTAGCTGCCTTGAGGACAGAGACCACCTCTGTCTTGCTCAGAGCCATTCTCCAGCACCATGTGCAATAAATATCTGTGAAATGAAAGAATGAATCCCTAGGTGCGTCCTTCACTTATCCTGAGGAAGGCGGGATTACAGGTGCTTCGGCCCCGGCTGCGAAGGTGCCTGGTTGAAGCAAGCCCACCCTGAGGCCTGGGAAACACAGCCAGCCCTGCCCACCACCCCTCCTAACCCCACAGCCTACAGGGCAACCCCGTCTGCACCAGTCACTTCACTGGGTTGGGGTCCCCTTGCCCTCGCTCCCTCCCTTGCCTTTGAGGACAAGAGCTCAGCTCCCAGTCACTGGTGAAGCTCTTACGGGAGGGTCCCCAGCAGGTCAGGGCCTGCAGGAAGAGAGTGGGCAGGGCTTCATGAGAACGAGAGTTGGGGTGGAGGGAGCAAATGTGGGGGTGGTGAGAAGCTGAGAACAGAACAGGGGGATACAGGAGTACACACTTGGGGGCCCCCAAGTCACTGGCCCAGTGTACAAGGTGCTGCTGCCTACAGGAAGGCCCGTGGGGCTGAGGGCAGAGCCAGGCTGTGTGGAGCAAGGGGAGGCCGTGGCAGGGCTCAGGCCTGCGTGGGTGCGTGTGGGGTGGGATCCAAGTCCATGAGCCCAGGCAGAGGGATCATTCACATTCATTTAACAAACAGAACAACAGCCATGGCCACAAAGCAGAAATAACAATGAAATCAAACTCCACCCCAATCCTAACCCGCCTGCTGCTGGCCAGGAGAGCTTAGCACGCAGAGCTCAAAAAGAGCCTGAATTGAACTGTGGCCCTGGCGCCTGGCTGTGTCCCCCTCCCTCCGACCCCCCAACAAACCCCATTCTCCAGTCCCTGGGGGCGCTTCCTCCTCCCATGACCGCCGCCCTCACCTCCCCAGCCCCGCCTCCTTTGACCCCACTTTTATGCCTTTTATAGTGTCCCATGGACTCCCAAGTGAAACCTCAACGCCTCTTTGGCACTCTCAGCTATGGTCTGGCCCTGCCCTGGGGTCCCAGCCTTGTGAGCGCTCAGCGCCTCTGTGCCACGTGCTCCACTTCCTCCCACCACCGATCTCCACCCTCTTCCCTCTGCCCTCAGTGCTCTTCCTCCCCACTTCAGACACCGACAGCACTCACTCAGGGCCACCTCCTCTGACACCCTCACCCGGTGATCCCTCCAACACCCCTGAATCTCTCCTTCCTGGAAACTGTCGCCATTGCAATGAGCATCTGTCTCCCCCACTAGACAGTGGCCCAGTGCTAGCACCAGGTGTGGTGCATAGTAGGGCTTTCTTATGTGTGTCGGATGAAAGAGCCCCAGACAGGGGCTCCTGGCTTCTCCCGGCTCTGACCTTGCTTCCACCCATGAGGTCTATCCCAGCCCCCACCAGACCCAGCCCAAAGATACCTCCTCCAGGAAGCCTTCTGCACCCTCCCAGAAGTTGTGTTTTCTTTCTTCAGCAATTCTTATGGGACTTCCCATGAACTATGGCCAGATTTGTCCATCTGTCTCCCCATTCAACTGTGAGACCCTTGAGGCAGCACCAAGCCCTTGGGCCCAACCCACAAAGTGTCTTCCCACACCAGCCCTTTAGCCACACCAGCCCACACCCTCTGGGAGCTTTGATTCTTCCCGTCACCTAACAAGCTGTGACGGCCTCTCTGATATGGAGGCTGGTGGCCTCCATCAGCCCCAATTTACAGACAAGACCTCTGAGGCTTAGAGAAAAAAAAGCAGAAAGTTCAGCATCCTTCCAAATGTCCACATACTTGGCACTGCGTAGACTCTTGCGGGACAGAGTCCCAGAAGTGCCTGCCTTAGGGCCTGAACGTTTCACATGAAGGTCCCACCCTTCAGAGGAAAGCAAGAGACACAAAGAGGACTTCATTACTTTAATCAGGATCGTATTTTAAAACTTACTCTTTAGCAGCTTAGACTACAGAGAAGTCTGTTATTTCACGAAAATGCTCAGATGGCATTTACAGCAACTGCTTTCTGTTTGTCAAAGTTCTATCAGTCCCTCCCATGGCATGATCTTTTCCTTCAAAACTGTTGTATCTGATTCTGTGAAGCCAATTTTTATTGGCAAGAATAATATAACAAAGGATGATATTACCACCCCATCCGTCACCACCCTGTCAACTCCATCACCACCTCAGAAAGGGGACTAAGGCTGGGGCGGTGGCTCATGCCTGTAATCCCAGCACTTTGGGAAGCCGAGACAGAAGGATTACTTAAAACCAGCATGGGCAACATAGTAAGACCCTGTCTCTATAAAAAATAAAAAATCATTTGGGGGTGGTGGGGTACTGTTGCAGTGCCAGCTACTCAGAAGGCTAAAGTGGGTGGGTGGATCATTTGAGCTCAGGAGTAAATGAGCTATGATCAAGCCACTGCATCCCAGCCTGTGTGACACAGCAAGACCCTGTCTATATAAAATAAAATAAAACAAAAAAAGCCAGGCACGGTGGCTTATGCCTGTTAATCCTAGCACTTTAGGAGGTCAAGACGGGTGGATCACTTGAGCTCAAATGTTCAAGACCAACCTGGGCAATATGGTAAAACCCTGTCTCTACCAAAAAAAAAAAAAATTACAAAAAGTAGCTGGGTGTGGTGGCACATGCCTGTAGTCCCAGCTACTCAGGAGGCTGAGGCAGGAGGATCGCTTGAGCCCAGGAGGCAGAGGCTGCAGTGAGCTGAGACTGCACCACTGCACTCCAGCCTGGGCAACATAGGGAGATCTTGTCTCAAGAAAAAAAAAAAAGAAAGAAAGAAAAGAAGGGAACCAAAACGGAAGGGGCTTCAGGTGGGGGGAAGAAGGGCCAGAATTAAATTCCATTTCAGCCAGCAACAGTTCTTGAGACTCAGGGTGTACACAGGTTCTATGAACAGCAAGAAGGATTCAGCTTCAAGACAAGGATCCTTAATGGAAGGCAACCAGCAGGGACCGGTGCTGCCAGCGAGGGGAGAGGTGAGGTAGGGCTGGAGGATGGTGGACTCAGCAGGGCGGGTGTAGACAGTGGGTTTGGACAGTGGACTCAGCAGGGCAGGTGTAGACACTGGGTTTGGACAGTGAACTCAGCAGGCAGGTATGGACAGTGGGTTTGGGCAGCCTCCTGGTGTTTAAATCTTAGCTCCTCTCCTTGCTGACTATAGGGTCTTGGGCAGCTTCCTAAGCCTCAGTTTCTCCATCTTTAAAATGAGGACAGGAGGAGTGCCTACCTCAGAGGATCGCTGCAAAGGTTAAATGAGATACTGCATTTAGCACAGGGCCTGGCAGAATGGAGGTGTTGGTTATCGCTGTTGTGGTCACGGTGGGACACTGAGTATTTAGTATGTACCACACACTGCTCTGAGCACTGGACACATCCTCCCCACTGATGCTCCCAGAACACCTGGAAATGCAGCTGTGAGGTGAAAGGCTGAGAGCCCATCATCCATTCAATAAATATTTCATAAGCACCTACCAGGTAGCTGGGCCCTGGAGAATTGAAGGTGAGCGTGCAGCTTACATTCTAGAGGGAGAGATAGATAATTACACAAGGAAACACAGAAGCAAAATCATTTCAGACGGTAACAAAGGTGATGAAGGGAAGAAAGCCAGACCCAGGGATCCCAAGGGGTGGGGGAGGGTGCCCCACGGTGATCAGAGAAGACTTACCTATGATGAGAAGAAGGTGCAATCAGGAAATAACCTGGAGGAGGGCAGGCAGGCAGAGGGGAAACAAGAGTGAAGACCGGAGGTGCTCCGAGGGTGTTCCGTACCCTGGAGGTAAGGAGGCCAGTGTGGCCACAGGGTGCTAGAGGGATATGGCAGTAGTGACACAAGATGAGGCTGGAGAGACAGGTGGGAACAGGTCACATGAAGGCTGGAGTTTTATTCTAAGTGTTATGGGGAGTCAAGAAGAGTTTACACAGAGAAGGACATGACCTGATTTACATTTTTAAAAGATGACTGGTGGGGCACAGTGGCTTACGCCTGTAATCCCAGCACTTTGGGAGGCCAAGGTGGGTGGATCACGAGGTCAGGAGATCAAGACCATCCTGGCTAACACGATGAAACCCCATCTCTACTAAAAATACAAAAAATTAGCCAAGCATGGTGACAGGTGCCTGTAGTCTCAGCTACTCGGGAGGCTGAGGCAGGAGAATGGTGTGAACCTGGGAGGCGGAGCTTGCAGTGAGCCGAGATTGTGCCACTGCACTCCAGCCTGGGTGACAGAGTGAGACTCCATCTGAAAAAAAAAAAAAAAAAAAATCACTGTGGTTGCTACGGGAGAACGGACTTCATGGGGGCACTGTGGATGGCGACTTTGACCTTGGACATGAATCCCCTGCTGAGCCAGAGGTAGCCCCCTCACCCAGGCCCTGGCCCCTCCGGGGCCCCTGGGGAACAGGTTGCTTACACTTGCCCCTTACCTGACCAGGGCATCTCCATTTCCAGCCCTTGGGGCTGGAGGATGCATGTTCTCCAGTTATCATATTTTCTGGCATTATGAATCCACCCAGGAAAGACCCACAAGTTATTTTAGAGGAAAGCAAATAGCAGCCAGCAGCGCTTGTTTTTCAGCTTTTATAAGCCCCACAGCTGCATCAAGTTCAGAGCATAAATGCATTGAACTGTGTTTGCTGGTAAGATGTTGCGTGCATTTACAGCTGAGCAATAAACGGCAGGGACAGAGCTATGCTCTGCAGCTCAGAACAGCAGGAAGACTCCTAGAGTGAGGACCCTAGGACCTGGTACCAGTCCTGGCTCTGCCCCTAACTCTCTATGCGACTTCCCATCAATTACAGCTCCTCTCTAGGCCTGAGATCTCTTCTCCAGAGCAGAGGGTGGAGTAGCTGTTCCCTACTTTCTTCCAGGGCAGTGACTGGAGGATAGAATTCCCAGGAATTCAGATTTGGGGTAAGCCAGAGGCAGCAGCGGAGACCATACAAGTCGTTCCTCTTGCACTGGGAAATTTTGGAAACATTAACCCATAGTATCTTTCCTCTTATTTTCCTTTCTTTTTCTTTTTATTTTTTTTTCCTTTCTTCTGAGATGGAGTCGATTCGCTCTTGTTGCCCAGATTGGAGTGCAGTGGCACAGTCTCAGGTCACTGCAACCTCCACCTTCCGGGTTCAGGTGATTCTCCTGCCTCAGCCTCCCAAGTAGCTAGGATTATAGGCGCCCGCCACCATGCCCGGCTAATTTTTTGTGTATTTTTGGTAGAGATGGGATTTCACTATGTTGCTCAGGCTGGTCTTGAACTCCTGGCCTCAGGTGATCCGCCCACCTTGCCCTCCCAAGGTGCTGTGGTTACAGGCGTGAGCCACCGTGCCTGGCCTTATTTTCCTTTCTTCTCTTAGAGCTTCCCCTGATTCTGGAAGCCAAGGCAGCCCCAGGGAAAGGCTGCTTTCCCCAGGGAAAGGATAGAGGAAGAGGGAGTCTTTTCCTGGCTGTACAGTTCAAAAGCTCAGTCCTTTGGAGGAATGGAAAGGCCTGCAGGTGCTGGTTTTGTGTAAGAGCCAGGCTTCCAGAACCCCCACCCCACCCCTAGACAAGAAAAGGATTCCCAGGGTGGCCAGGAGGTAAAGAGCAAGAGTTACTAAGTGTTGGTCCCTGCTGAGACCAGTGACCTTCTGTAAAAGGCTTTAAAAACAATGATAAGACTGGGAGCAGTGGCTCACACCGGTAATCCCAGCATTTTGGGAGGCTGAAGCAGGAGGATTGCTTGACCCCAGGAGTTTGAGACCAGCCTGGGCAACATGGTTAAACCCTGTCTCTACCAAAAAAAAAAAAAAAGCCAGGCATGGTGGCACATGCCCATAGTCCCAGCAACTAGGGAGGCTGAGGTGGGAGGATTGCTTGAGCCCTGGAGGTTGAGGCTGCAGTGAGCCATGATCATGCCACTGCACTCCAGCCTAGGCGACAAGCAAGACCCTGTCTCAAAATAATAATAATAATATATGCAAGCTAGAAATTAACATGTTTATTACTTATTTTTAAGTAGACATTACATTTGACTTGAAAATTATTTCTCAGAACTCCCAGTTATATGGGTGATCCCCAACAGGTTCATTTGTCTTTTAAAAATACAGATTTATTTATTTATTTGACAAGTAATAATTCTATATATTTATAGGGTACAATGCCATTATTTTGCCTACTCATTTTTTTGCTTAGCTAACTCATTCATGAGTAAATTCATGAAGGTCTAGAATCCTTGCAGGCGGCTTCAAAGTTGGTTCTCATCTCAACTCCTCCTGGGTGCTACCCATGCCCGTGTGTAAACAGATTCAACATAAGCAGCAAAAGCACAGTGATTGCAAAGACCAAGAAGTAGAACTTGAGTTGCTTCAATTGTGTCCCTTTTTTTTTTGAGACAGAGTCTCCCTCTGTCACCCAGGCTGGAGTTTAGTGGCATGATCTCGGCTCACTGCAACCTCTGCCTCCCAGGTTCAAGCAATTCTCCTGCCTCAGCCTCCCAAAAAGCTGGAACTACAGGCGTGCACCACCACACCCAGCTAATTTTTGTAATTTTAGTAGAGAAGCGATTTCGCCATGTTGGTCAGGCTGGTCTTGAACTCTTGACCTCAAGTGATCCACCCACCTCAGCCTCCCAGAGTGCTGGGATTACAGGGGTGAGCCACTGCACCTGGACTCCAATTCTGTTCTTCTATGAAACCACTTAGAGTTTCTATGTGGGCTTAACATTCAAAATAATGGGTTGGGCGTGGTGGCTCACGCCTGTAATCCCAGCACTTTGGGAGGCCTAGACGGGCGGATCGTGAGGTCAGGAGATCGAGACCATCCTGGCTAACACGGTGAAACCCCGTCTCCACTAAAAATACAAAAAATTAGCCAGGCGTGGTGGTGGGCGCCCGGGAGGCAGAGCCTGCAGTGAGCCGAGATCGCGCCATTGCACTCCAGCCTGGGGGACAGAGCGAGACTCCGTCTCAAAAAAAAAAAAAATTCAAAATAATGATAGAGTGTATGATATAATATTTGTTAAGCGAACATTTTAGTTCATATAGGAAATATTTTACTGAATTTTAATATCTTTAGAGTTGAAATGTATTCCTTCCCAATGTTATTTGTTTTAGAACTAAAGAACAACTCAAAAAAATAAAACATTACATCAATGGTACCATTTAGTAGTTGCCTAAATTTTACCTTTTATAGATTTTATAGATATTTTGGTTTCAAAAAAATTTACTTATTGGTTACTCAAGAATTTTTGTTTGTTTGTTTTTGTTTTTGTTTTTGAGACAGAGTCTCCCTGTTGTTGCCCAGGCTGAAGTGCAATGGCACGATCTCAGCTCACCACAACCTCCGCCTCCCGGGTTCAAGTGATTATCCTGCCTCAGCCTCCCGAGTAGCTGGGATTACGGGCATGCGCCACTATGTCTGGCTAATTTTGTATTTTTAGTAGAGATGGGGTTTCTCCATGTTGGTCAGGCTGGTCTCGAACTCCCAACCTCAGGTGATCTGCCCGCCTTGGCTTCCCAAAGTGCTGGGATTACAGGAGTGAGTCACCACACCTAGCGCTGCTCAATAATTACTTACATAAAATATTACTATATCAGATGATAACCAAAATATCAAAATCTAGTTAGGTAAAATAAAAACTATTGGATAAATCAGCCAGGCACAGTGCTCATGACTGTAATCCCAGCATCTTGGGAGGCCAAGGCAGGAGGATTGCTTGAGTCCAGGAGTTCAAAAGCAACCTAGGCAACATAGTGGGAACCCCATCTCTACAAAAAAAAAAATTTTTTTTTTTTGAGACAGAGTCTTGCTCTGTCGCCCAGGCTGGAGTGCAGTGGCGCGATCTCGGCTCACTGCAAGCTCCGCCTCCTGGGTTCACGCCATTCTCCTGCCTCAGCCTCCCGAGTAGCTGGGATCACAGGCACCTGCCACCACGCCCGGCCAAGTTTTGTATTTTTAGTAGAGATGGGGTTTCACCATGTTGGTCAGGCTGAAAATTTTTTTTAAATAGCAGGGCATGGTGGCACTTGCCTGTGGTCCCAGCTACTCAGGAGGATCATAAAAAAAAATGATCCTTGGCCGGGCGCGATGGCTCAACGCCTGTAATCCCAGCACTTTGGGAGGCCGAGGCGGGCGGATCACGAGGTCAGGAGATTGAGACCATACTGGCTAACATGGTGAAACCCCGTCCCTATTAAAAAGAATACAAAAAATTAGCCGGGCGTGGTGGTGGGCGCCTGTAGTCTCAGCTACTCGGGAGGCTGAGGTAGGAGAATGGCGTGAAGCCGGGAGGCGGAGCTTGCAGTGAACCAAGATCGAGTCACTGCACTCCAGCCTGGGCGACAGAGCAGGGCTCTGTCTCAAAAAAAAAAAAGATCCTCCCCAGGTGTCCAATTCTCCAGGTAAGCTACTGGAGAGACCAAACCTTAGTGAGGTGGCAGAGTTCCTGAGTGGGTTTGAAGAGTCTGAGAACAGAGAGAAGAGCCCTCTAAGAATAGGCTGGGCATGGCGGCTCACGCCTGTAATCCCAACACTTTGGGAGGCTGAGGCGGGTGGATCACTTGAGGTCAGGAGTTCGAGACCAGCTTGGCCAACATGGTGAAACCCCATCTCTACTAAAAATACAAAAATTAGCCACGCGTGGTGGCGTGTACCTGTAATCTCAGCTACTCGGGAGACTAGGGCAGGAGAATCGCTTGAACCCGGGAGGCGGAGGTTGCAGTGAGCCAAGATGGCACCACTGCACTCCAGCCTAGGTGACAGAGTGAGTCTCCATCTGAAGAAGGAGAAGGAGAAGAAGAAGAAGAAATGGGTGTGTGTGCTACACGGAGGCAGGTGGGCAACAGCAGTCTTCCCAGGCCCCAGCACAGCGTGGGAGCAGTAAGACTCCTGTGCACCCAGGAGTGGCTCCAAGGTGGCAGAGAAAGCCAGCGAGCTGGAGACATGCGAACAGTGCCAAGGACATACAGGAGCAGGTGGCACGGCAGATAGCCAATGACAAGAGACAGGCTGAGGGGTGACCTCAAGCACCAGAAATCCTGCCAACGCCGAGCCCCCTGGAAGTCAGGCACAGCCCCAGGGAGGGAGACCCCAAGATGACCAAGATTAAGTTTCTGTCCCCTTAACAGAATGAAGGCTTGAGATTGAAATTACATTTTATTTTAGTTATATTAGTTACATTATAAATATTTTCTTTTTTTTTTCTTCTTTTTTTTTTGAGACAGAGTTTATCTCTTGTTGCCAGGCTGGAGTGCAATGGTGCGATCTCGGCTCACCGCAACCTCCGCCTCCCCGGTTCAAGTGATTCTCCTGCCTCAGCCTCTCAAGTAGCTGGGATTATAGGCATGCGCCACCACCCCCGGCTAATTTTGTATTTTTAGTAGAGACGGGGTTTCTCCATGTTGGTCACAGTGGTCTCCAACTCCCCACCTCAGGTGATCCACCCG
This sequence comes from Hylobates moloch, assembly GCF_009828535.3. Lineage (NCBI taxonomy): Eukaryota > Metazoa > Chordata > Mammalia > Primates > Hylobatidae > Hylobates > Hylobates moloch. Next base: position 81,346,460 of record NW_026652280.1, read on the forward strand.
CCTCAGCCTCCCAAAGTGTTGGCATTACAGGCGTGAGCCACCGTGCCCGGCCGTAAATATTTTCTATCATGTAGTAGATGTCACATATATATAAAATACACAAATATAAAAATGAAATATAACTATGTATATTTGTTATAAAAATAAAAAGAAGCACAGGGATAAAGGGAAGTTCTATTTCATTTTGTGAACACCTACATTTGAGACCCTGAATCACCCTGTACTCCCTGATGAACGAAAAGTGACAGTGTGCCCAGCTGGAACAGCATCAGGCCATTGGCCGGGGGAGCAGACCAGGGCCTTGCCAGGCTCCTCTGGGCACAGCCTCACTGGGCCGCAGACCATCAAGGCTTGAAGGAGCCCCTGGTTTCCTTCTCTACCCACTCCATGTGTGCACAAGGCACCTGCAGCCCTTCAAGTCCCCCTCAGCCTTCAGCAGCTGAGCTGTCCCTGATTCAAGTCTACTGACCACGCCAGCTCCTCCCTGTACAACCCACCCTTAGGGCACTGGCCATGTTGGGGGCAGAGGGGCCTTGGCAGTGACCTGCCAAATCTACAAGTGGGAACAAGCTCAGGGCAGGGAAAGTGGGAGAGGGCAGACAGGCACAGAGGGCAGGACCTGGGTGACTCACCCGCAGAACAAAGAACCTGCAGGAGTAAGCAAAAAAGTAAGCTGGCATCCTGGCCAAGGTCAACCGGTGATCATGTCATTCTGCTGTCAACCCTAAATCTGCACCCAAATCCCCAGATCTGGCCTGTACAATGGAGGAGAGCCAGTTTCCATCCTGCAGAACAGGGACTTCGGTCCGCTTTACTGTCCCCACCCCTCAGAGGGAGCTCATCCCAGAGCAAAGGGCCTGCTGGTTCTGCCGGTGGTCTTGAGAAGGTACATTCCCAGCTCCCACCCCGCTCCTTCTATGACTTGCAGCTCAAGGAGCATGAGAAAGTGCCCAGATCCCCAACAGGTCCCAGCCTGCCCCCTCCCTCCCTGAAACCCTGGGCTCCATCTGCAGAAACAGGGAAAGCCAGGTCCCTCTGTGCCTGGGCACAGCTCGCAGCTGGTTGTTGGCGGGGGGAGTTGCCCACAGGATGCCACTTCGCAGCCCAGAAGGACATCCATATGCTGGGCAGATGTGAACATCTCTGCAGATTCTCAATATGCTGCTCACATCCTAGTTTGTGGGCCGAGTGACAACTGGGAAAGTGACCAAGATCCTGGTGGAAAATCAGAACAGTTGACAACCACACTCCCCCACCTCTCACACCTTCCCACTCCTGCTTCCCCAGGCCTGGCGTATTACCACCAACAACCACTCTGGAGTGGGAGCTGAAGGGCTTCCAGGCTAGGGAGTCCCTATAAATGAAGAGTGGTCGTTCCTCTAAATCCAGGCACCTCTCCCACAGAAAGAGTCCCCAGGGCGGGAGGAGGCACACGCGTTGCTGTGGGGTTTGTAACAGCAGAAAAACTGGAAGAAAAAAAAAAGTGCAAACGTCCATCAATAAGGCACTGGAAAATTAAATTACATTATATTCCTGCAAAGAGGATATTACATCCATGAAAAGGGATATCCCACAGCATGAAAAAAATCAAAGGTGGCCAGGCACGGTGGCTCATGCCTGTAATCCCAGCACTTTGGGAGGCTAAGGTGGGCGGATCCCCCTGAGGTCAGGAGTTCAAGACTGGCCTGGCCAACATGGTGAAACCTGTCTCTACTGAAAATACAAAAAATTAGCCAAGCATGGTGGCACCTGCCTGTAGTCTCAGCTGCTTGGGAGGGTGAGGCAGGAGAATCACTTGAACCTGGGAGGCAGAGTTTACAAGTGAGCCGAGATCATGCCACTGCACTCCAGCCTGGGTGACAGAGCAAGACTGTCTCAAAAAATAATAATAATAATAATTTTGACCCTAAAAACGGATTATGCATTTGGTACATACAATTTAAACTTTATTACATTTGCATACAACTACATAATAGTTGAACTAAAATGCAGTTTACTCGTTGAAATTATGTTCTCAATATCCATTAATTATAATTTTGAGATTTTCTTTTTGTGTTTTGCAGCCAGCAGATACATGACCATTTTTGAGGCCCTCTAAAGGCTCACAGGCCCTAGGCATTGTGGCTGGTGGACAGAAAGGCTGGAATCTCCAGAGATTGCCTGGCTCCTCCCAGGAGGTCCCTGGGTCAATCAATGCAAGGGTCAGCCCCAGGAGCTGCCAAGGCAGAAGAGAATGAACCAAACCCCTAAGGAAAAACCTGCCCTGCTCAAGAGTTATTTCCTGAGCACTAGAAGAGCTGGATGCTCAGGGTGGAGGGAGGAGGCTGACCTCTACAGCTTGCCCCAGGAGCTGACCCAAGCCCATGGCCCAACTAGTCCTCCCCCAGCAGCCCAGCTGGATGGATAGGCTCAGAACAGGCCGCCAACCTGTTTTCTGGGCCACGCTGGGACTTGCAGCCAGCCAGCTGCCAGCACACTGCACCCAAGCTTCCTGCTCATTACAATACACCAAGCACTGAACCCGGGGGCGAGCACCTGGCCTCAGCCAATGCCTTCTGGCAATACGGGCTGGAGCTGCTGCTGGCCTAACCCCTCCCACCTGCCACTGCCACCAGACCTCTAGCTGGGGACATGGGCAGGGCTCCCCAAGGAGCACTGAACATGGCTCAACAACCTGGCACCCACACGTGCACCCACCATACCCCATACATGGAGGAGGGGCCAGCAGATCCAGGGCCTTGTATTCCAAATACCCAGGAGAGGCTTCCAGGCCCCTTAGCACCCTCCTGCCCTCCGGCTCTGGAGTGACTCTTTCTCCTGCTCCATTCTCAAAGGCCAGAGCCAGGCCAAAGGTGCTCACATCATCCCAGCTGGAGCCTGGGCAAGGGGTGAGCTCAGAGCAGGCTCCCCAGCCACTGCCCCAGCTGGAAGGTTCAGCCACCCAAGGACCAGGGCTCCCCCAGAGCTAGGCACAGCCAACACGGAGTTTGGGGTGCAGGATTTGGCAGGAGCTGTTCCAATTCACTGCCATCCTCATGGTGCTAATAGCCACATGACTTGTCTTCCCTTGGAACGGTTTGTCTTTGCACAGTGACCAGGTAGGTAATTGACCACATGTGGCCAGAAACAGCAGGTCCCAGCCCTCTCCACATGTTAAGTCAGGCTTGAGGGTTCTGGCCTGGAACTCAGTGTATAGAGTTTAAGGATTTGAGGAGCAGGTGTTAGAGTTTAAGAAGTTCTGAGTTCTGGCCAGGCATAGTGGCTCACACCTATAATCCCAGCACTTGGGGAGGCCAAGGTGGGAGAATCACCTGAGGTCAGAATTTGGAGACCAGCCTGGCTACCATGGTGAAAACCCATCTCTATTAATAATACAAAAATTAACCAGGCGTGGTGATGCACGCCTATAATACCAGCTATTTGGGAGGCTGAGGCAGGAGAATCGTCTGAACTCGGGAGGTGGAGGTTGCAGTGAGCCGCTGAGATGGTGCCATTGGACTCAAGCCTAGGCAACAAGAGCAAAACTCCGTTTCCAGAAAAAAAAAAAAAAAAAAGCTCTGAATTCCGAGCCTTGACTAACACACTTTTTGCCTCACTATCTCAAGCAGAGGGTCAGAGAAGCAGGGGCTTTGCAGGGTCCTGAGGCAGGGGAGAGAAACACCCACCAGCACCAAGCAGGATCTCCCAAGGGCCAGACGGCAGAGCCTATCTGGGACACTTGGTGGTGGCAGTCGAGGTAGTACCTTCCAGAATCAGAGCAAACCTCCAGCCTCTCACCTGAAAGGCCAGTGCCCCCGGTGCCCCCAGGCTCCCACTGCACCTGTGTGCTCATCTGTCCCATGCAAGTCGGACCACGGCCAGGTCCCCTCCTGAGTCTGGGGCCCCCTTCATGTGGCTTCCTCCTCCTGGCACATCCCCCGCTTCACCCCAACCACCAGCATCACCCATCCACCAGAGGCCAGCTCAAATGCCAGCCCTCCACGTGCCCTCTCCCCTCTGCCCAGCTACCTTTCTTGGGGCAGCCCCCTTTCTTTCTTTCTTTCTTTTTTTTTTTTTTTAAGATGGAGTTTCGCTTTTGTTGCCCAGGCTGGAGTGCAATGATGCAATCTCGGCTCACCGCAACCTCTGCCTCCCAGGTTCAAGCAATTCTTCTGCCTCAGCCTCCCAAATAGCTGGGATTACAGGCATGTGCCACCACAAGCCCAGCCAATTTTGTATTTTTAGTACAGACAGGGTTTCTCCATGTTGGTCAGGCTGGTCTCGAACTCCTGACCTCAGGTGATCCACCTGCCTTGGCCTCCCAAAGTGCTGGGATTACAGGAATGAGCCGCCACACCCAGCCTGGGGCAGCCCCCTTTCAACTCCCGGAGCACCACTTCCTTCTCTGACTTCCTCCATCTCCCCACAGAGCATTCCCATCAGTTGCACCCATTTCTGTCTCTCCTCCTAGCTGTTAAGTTCCTCAAAGACCCAGGAGCCAGCTATCCTGTCCCCAGGACCTTGCACCATGAAGGTGGAAAGTAGAGAGCAGAGTCTGAGGCTATGGGTGATGTGACTCCTGCCTAAGACCCCTGAGGCCATCACAGCTGCCCCGGCCAGACCAGCCACTGCCCACAGAGGGATCCACTAGTGGCGGCACTTGATGGGCTTTAGGTGCCCCCAGTGGTCCAGCTCATCTTCCTTGCCCATTTCAGCTCCATCGGCCACACTTTTGTTTGTTTGTTTGTTTGTTTGTTTGTTTGTTTTTGAAATGGAGTTTCGCTCTTGTTGCCCAGGCTGGAGTGCAATGGCGTGATCTCGGCTCACTGCAACCTCCACCTCCTGGGCTCAAGCGATTCTCCTGCCTCAGCCTCCCAAGTAGCTGGGATTACAAGCACCTGCCACCACGCCCGGCTAATTTTTGTATTTTTAGTAGAGAGGGGGTTTCGTCATGTTGGCCAGGCTGGTCTCAAACTCTCGACGACCTCAGTTGATCTGCCCTCCTCGGCCTCCCAAAGTGCTGGGGTTACAGGCAGGCTACACCTTTCAACAGTCCCTAAGAGGGGAGGGATGCAGACACCTGAAATCCTCAAGATAGGCTAACCTCAAGAGCCCAGATGATGGGACACAGAAGGAAACTTAAAAGAAAGAAGGCACTTCTGAGATGCTTTATGCAAATACAAGCAAATGTATATGTGGATTCTTTTTTTTTTTTTTTTTTTTTGACATGGAGTCTTGCTCTGTCAACCAGGCTGGAGTGCAGTGGCGCGATCTCGGCTCACTGCAAGCTCCGCCTCCCGGGTTCACGCCATTCTCCTGCCTCAGCCTCTCTGAGTAGCTGGGACTACAGGCGACTGCCACCACGCTCGGCTAATTTTTTTGTATTTTTAGTAGAGACGGGGTTTCACCGTGGTCTCGATCTCCTGACCTCGTGATCCGCCCGCCTTGGCCTCCCAAAGTGCTGGGATTACAAGCGTGAGCCACCACGCCCAGCCTATATGTGGATTCTTTTTGCCTTTTTTTTTTTTTTTTGAGACGGAGTCTTGCTCTGTCGCCAGGCTAGAGTGCAGTGGCACGATCTTAGCTCACTGCAACCTCTGCCTCCTGGGTTCAAGTGATTCTTGTGCCTCAGCCTCCCAAGTAGCTGGGATTACAGGCATGCGCCACCACACCCAGCTAATATATATACATATATTTTTTGTATTTTTTTAGTAGAGACAGGGTTTCACTATGTTGGCCAGGATGGTCTCGATCTGACCTCGTGATCCGCCTGCCTCAGCCTCTCAAAGTGCTGGGATTACAGTCGTGAGCCACCGTGCCCAGCCTTCTCTTTGTTCTTTTTTGCTCTGTTCATGCCTTGTTTTTCTCCCTTTGCAGTCTGCCTTGGAGATCATTTCACCATCAGTTCAGAAGATCTTCTTTCTCTGTTTTCAGCCACACCGCGTTTCATTGTAAGGACACACCGTAACGTACTTGACAAGTCTTTGTTGGTTGCTAGTTTAGAACGTGTGCTCCTACCGGTGTTAAGGCGTCTCTGAGTGGGACCGTTCAGGGGTCACCATAGCCTTCAACTGTCACATGGCACAAAGGCGGATTCATTCCAGGGATTCCTGTTTAGCAAGCGTTGCGTACCTTGGCTTACAGCAGCCTCAGCCCTAAAGGAGGTCAGTCAAGTAAAGGAGTCATATAAGAAAATAAAGAATTGCAAAGTTACAATATTGTATAATGGGCCCTGTAAGCAGAGGGGGAAGAGAGGCCCGTGGGGAGAGTTGGCACCCATCAGAACGGCCTGTCGGGGAAGGCTTCACTCCCTATTTTCACCCCCAACCCTATTTTTCCCAAGTCTTCTCTATGTCAGGAAATAACGCCCCATTCCCCCAGCTGCCCAAGTCAGGGTCAGTTCATCAGGAAAGGGATATCAGACCATGTCACTCCCTGATTAAAACCTTCAAGGGCTTCCCACTCTGAGTGTAACGGCCTTAGAACGAGGCCTGGTGTGCTCTGGCCCCTGAATGCCCCCTACGCAGGCACAGCAACCCCTTCGAAACCCTCAGGCACAATGGGGTCCTTTTTTTTTTTTTTTTTTTTCTGAGACGGAGTTTTGCTCTTGTTGCCTAGGCTGGAGTGCAATGGCGTAATCTCAGCTCACTGCAATCTCTGACTCCCAGATTCAAGCAATTCTCCTGCCTCAGCCTCCCAAGTAGCTGGGATTACAGGCACCCACCACCACATCCAGCTAATTTTTGTATTTTTAGTAGGGACAGGGTTTCATCATGTTGGCCAGGCTGGTCTCAAACTCCTGACCTTAGGTGATCCACCCGCCTCAGCTTCCCAAAGTCCTGGGATTACAGGCGTGAGCCACCATGTCCAGCCTTTTATTTGTTTATTTATTTATTTTTATTTATTTATTTATTTTTGAGGAGTTCTTGAAGTGCCACGCAATGCTTCTCCATGTCTATCTACCCCAATTCCCGACTCCTAGCACCACGTCTGGCACATCATAGGTGGTCAGCATTTATTGGATGAATGGATGGATTGATATTTGACTGAGTCTTGAAGTACGAATAGAATTTGGCAAAGTGGACAAGGCAGGAAATGTGTATTCAGGCATGAGGCTTAGCTTGTGCATAGGTAGAAAGGCATGAAAAAACATGGAACATTCTCGAATCCACAAATAGTAAGAGAGGGCTAAGTCGTTGTGTGGGGGAGAAGAGAAAAGAAGTTCAAATGGTAGGCAAAGGTCAGTGGGCAAGGGCCTTGTAAATTGCACTTGAATTTTATTCTATAGGCAAAAGGAAGAGTTTAAGAGTTTCAAGAAGAAGGACACAACCAGTGGGTTTTAGGAAGATCATTCTGATGGCCTTTCAGAGGATGGCTGAAGAGAGCAAGCTGGGAGGCATGGAGGTCAAGTCAGGGGATTCTGACCAGGCCAGGCTAGGTGCTATGAGGCCCGGGCTTTGGAGAACCAGGAAATGGCAACTGGAGGCAAGAAACGGGAGAAGGCCAAAGCCTGGGAACCATCAACACTTAAGAACAGTAAAGAATAAACATCTAAAGGGAACAAGAAGGAATGGCCAGAAGAAGGAAAACAGGAAAGAACTGAGGCGTGGGAGCGCAAGAGAGAGAATGGTTCGAGAAGGAAGCGGTCACAGGTGTCAAGGCCGTTGGGAGGTCAAGTGAGATAAGGACTGAAGGTCCCACCAATTGGGCCATCAGGAGCACAGGACTTGAGAGCACTTCTGGGTGGGAACAGACCCGCAGGGCTCGGGTTTCTGATAGGAATTCTGGAAGGGTCCCTTTTATGCAACATGCTTCAATCCAGGGGCCTCCGAAGTCTGATCACAGCAATGCTCCGAACCATGTCACTTTCCTGGCTTAAGGTTCAGTCACCCTCCTCAGAGGGAAGCCTATGAAGTGTCAGGGTCCTGAGTCCTAGTCCTAGTCCTGTCCCTGCCACTTGGGAGGGACCTTGGGCCTCATTTCTCCAGGTGGGCTCCACAATTGCTTCTCTTGATCTGGACTGCCCCAGCGCCCAGGTTCAGTGAGTGACACAGGCATCTGGGTTTCCACATCCTCTGACTTGGGTTCCCTTCACTGCCTCCAGGCAGGGCTCGGCCCTCCACCCCCAAGTGGCCCATTGTGTGAGCTCAGTTTCAATGGGGACAGAAACTGGGTTGAGAAAAGGGAGTATTTACCTATCCCACCAAGCCAATGCCAAGTAAATAGTGCGGTATCTTACCTGGAGCCCTTGCCCTGCCCTTCCCCATCTGGGCGCTGCTGCCTGGAGCATATAAAAGGCACCTTGCTGGGCATGTCTCATACTAGCCCACCAGACTCAGAGACGGAACCAGAGACTGGCCAGAGCATCCCCCTCCTCTACCATGAAACTCGCTGTCGCCCTTACCCTGTTCACACTGGCTCTCTGCTGCAGCTCTGGTGAGTGCTCAGAGACCCTTCCCTCCCTCCTGGACTTAGGAACTCTCAGGAACCCCCAGTTCTGCTCAGAAGAAGGGGTGAGCTGCCCATTCCTGCTCTGGAGCTGCTGGGAGGACCTAGGCATGCTGAGTCTCAGAAAACTGGGTCTGGCGAGCAAGCTCATCTTGGAAACTTGGAGAGAGCCCCAGGCTGTGAGGAAGCCTAAAGAGGGTCCCATCTTCCATATCCAACAACCCTCAGAATCCCAGGGAATGGAATAGCCTGGAGGGAGGAGTGGAGAACACCCCATAAAGATGAGTGCATCCAGCCTAGGAATAATGAGGCCCTCATCCCAGACCTGGACAGACCCCAAGATGTCGAGACCTTGGTGCAGCCTCCAAGTCTGGGGTCTCCACTCCATGCTGGCAGCTGAAGTCACTGGAAGGGGAGCTGCAGGGACTCGTGACCCCAAAAGAAACCCAACCCAAGACAAGGTCTCTCATTCTGGGCACAGAGGAACAGAGGAATACTCCAGAAAGAGATCTTCCCTTTGGGGAACTGCCAACCCAGAGTGGAGTTTTCTAAACATTTCTGTCCTCTGCAAAAGGGATTAGGAGTCTCTGAGTAGTTGCTGCTGTCACTAAAAGCAAAAGAATTGTCGGCGGGGGAGAGGGGCAGAAAGAGAGAGGGCGAGAGGGGGAGAAAGGAAGGAAGGAAGGATCACAGCTCTCTCCAAGATCCCCCGTCTTTGGGGAACTGGGTTCTCTAACTCTGTTTTTCACTCTGCGTCAGCCTCTTCCATTCTCATCTGAAAATGCTGTTGTTAGTTTTTAATAAACAAACTCCAATTAATTCACTTGGAAAGCTTCACAACACCCATGGAGATAAGTTTTATGACCCTTGGGAGTTAGAAAACCCAAACCAAGAAGCAGTAGGAACAACTATTTTGCAGAGAGGTTTATTTGTTTTTCAGAGAACATGACATCATTTTGGACTGAAATGTGTATTAATTAGAAGATCTCAGTGCTGTCTGCTTACAGAGGTGGGTGGCTGAGCAAGATAGGACTGAAACATGTAAGGGGTGGGTCAGAGATGCATTTGTCTATCTGTGTGCACACGCATACAATATTTAACACTTACTTCACACAATGTGCCAATCACTGTCACCCTTTCACATAGTATCTCTTTTCATTCTTTTTTTTTTTTTTTTTGAGACGGAGTCTAGCTCTGTTGCCAGGCTGGAGTGCGGTGGCGTGATCTCAGCTCACTGCAACCTCCGCCTCCCGGGTTCAAGCGATTCTCCTGCCTCAGCCTCCCAAGTAGCTGGGATTACAGGCACGCGCCACTGCACCCAGCTAATTTTTGTATTTTTAGTAGAGACAGGGTTTCACCATGTTGGCCAGGATGGTCTTGATCTCTTGACCTCGTGATCCACCCACCTCGGCCTCCCAAAGTGCTGGGATTAGTAATGAGCCACCACGCCTGGCCTCTCTTTTTATTCTTACAACGACCCTATGAAGTAGGGATAGGGATATTGGGCCAGGCATAGTGGCTCACGCCTGTAATCCCAACACTTTGGGAGGCCAAGGTGGCTGGATCACTTGAGGTCAGGAGTTCAGGACCAACCTGGCCAACATGGTGAAACCCTGTCTCTATTAAAAATACAAAAATTAGCCAGGCATGGTGGCGCATGCCTGTAGTCCCAGCTACTTGGGAGGCTAAGGCAGGAGAATCACTTGAACCTGGGAGGCAGAGGTTGCAGTGAGCCGAGATGGCATCACTGCACTCCAGCCTGGGCAATAGAGTGAGACTCCATCTCAAAACAAATAAATAAATAAAAATAAAAATTAAATTAAATTAAAATTAAAAAATAAAAAATAAAATGAAGTAGGGATATTGTTCCCATTTGACAGATGAGAAAACTGAGCTACAGAAACACAGAGTGACTTGCCTGGTGACACAGTAAGTTACACAGCAAGGACCTAAGTTCTGGAGAGGGTCTGACTTGGAGTGGCCATTTCTAGTGAGGCCCTAGAGTCAGAGGAGGGAAGGCAAATTTGTACAGAAGGCAGAGAATTCAAGGACAAGGGATTTGAGACTCACTGGGAAGATGGAGGCAAGCAGCGGGTAGAAAATGGTGACTTTCCCCCATGTACCTGAGAAGAAAACACAGTCTGGAAGCTCTGTGTTGAAGGGAATGAAGTGGTACAAGTGGCTGCTCTGTCCGTGAGCTGAGTGTGCCACAGGGCCTGCTGCGCACATGTGCACACCTCTTCCCGGCCAGGTTCGGGGGCCCATGTTTTGCTGGTACAATCTCAATGGTCTCTCTCTCTCTCTCCCTCTCTTTCTTTCTTTCTTTTTTGAGATAGAATCTCGCTCTGTTGCCCAGGCTGGAGTGCAGTGACGAGATCTCGGCTCACTGCAACTTCTGCCTCCTGGGTTCAAGTGATTCTCCTGCCTCAGCCTCCCGAGTAGCTACGATTACAGGCACCCAGAACCACGCCCGGCTAATTTTTTGTATTTTTAGTAGAGACAGGGTTTCACCACGTTGGCCAGGCTGGTCTCGAACTCCTGACCTCATGGTCCGCCTGCCTCGGCCTCCCAAAGTGCTGGGATTACAGGCATGAGCCACCGCGCCTGGCTTACAATCGCTCCTTCCTGCCAGAGCCTGAATTTGTCACATGCCCCCAGTGAAGCATGGCTCAGGGCATATCTAACCACTCATGAGAGGTTAGATATTTCCAGTAGGAAACAAAACCCTCAGTGGCCTCTTCCCAGCCTCCACACTGCATTAAAAAAATCAGGCCAGCAGCTTCTATTATCAATACTCTGACTTGATCTCTAACAGAAAGAAAAATGGCACCTTGCTCACCTCAACCCAAGAAGTTCAAGGAAGACTGGAGCAATCCACAAAAAGCTGGCCATAACCCAGAAAGTATTTGCACAGCACCAAATAGGCAACCTCTTAGAGCACCAGCAGATCTTACGCTCTAGTCCATCGATGAAAAGGCTGCTATCTCTCGCTGATGGGCCTGGCTGTTTGCATCTGGGCAGACCCAGCCAGAGAGCTAGCCAGCTTGGAAAGGGGCCTGGAGACATGTGCCTTCATTCCTCTGTGTTGCAGCTTCCGCAGAGATCTGCCCAAGCTTTCTGCGTGTCATCGAAACCCTCTTCATGGACACACCCTCCAGTTATGAGGCTGCCATGGAACTTTTCAGCCCTGATCAAGACATGAGGGAGGCAGGGGCTCAGCTGAAGAAGCTGGTGGACACCCTCCCCCAAAAGGCCAGAGAAAGCATCATTAAGCTCATGGTAACCAGCACCCTTCACTTCACACTGGTTAGAAGTGGCTTCCCCAAATGGGGCTGCAGGGTTGCCCCAGTTTTCAGACCTGTTTCTAATCCAGAGAGGAGAGTCACAGTGCCACTGTCCCCAGGCAGGCAGCACAGTGAACTTTCTAGGAATCTCCTCTTCCTTTTTTTTTTTTGAGACACAGTCATACTCTGTCGTCCAGGCTAGGGTGCAATAGCATGATCTTGGCTTACTGCAACCTCCACCTCCCAGGTTCAAGCGATTCTCCAACCTCAGCCTCTTGAGTAGCTGGGATTACAGGCACCCGCCATCATGGCCAGCTAATTTCTGTATTTTTGTAGAGATAGGGTTTCACCATGTTTGCCAGGCTGGTCTCGAACTCCTGACCTCAGGTGATCCACCCACCTCAGCCTCCCAAAGTGCTGGCATTACAGGCGTGAGCCACCGCGCCCAGCCTCCTCTCACTATTTTGTAAGAGGCTTTTGAGAAACAATCCAAGCCCTGACTACCTTAGTTCCTCCTAGAGTTGACTGCACCTCTCGGTTGATGTTTAAGTTTCTGTGGCTCATCATTTCTGCCCAACTATGCAATTCATTCACTGTTGTGTTAGGTTTCTCTGTTTCTTTCTTTGTCTCTTTGTTTTAGGAAAAAATAGCCCAAAGCTCACTGTGTAATTAGGATTTAGAAGCGGAAGATCCCCAACTGCTCCAGCCTCTGCTGCTGCCATGTTTGAGTCCATGCCCACCAGCCTTGCTCTCTTCAATAAACCACAAGCATCTCACTTTTGTGCCCCCTGCGTCTTTCTGGTCTCCTTGTTATGGTGGGGGGTCTGCCCCTATCATGGTAAGGTGAGCCAAGACAAAAGGAAAGCAGCCGAGCTCTGCCCTTGGATCCCAGCAGAAATCTCTGTGCTCTTCCAAAGCTCCTTTCCTCTAGGTTTCTGCCTCCAACAGAGCTGAAGCCCCCTCCCCTTATATCAGACCATCTACTCAACATCACAGACTCCACTTGTCCAATAGAACCAGTGATCCCTGCCCCAGTCGGTTCCTAACTCAGTGAGTTCTGGCTCCATCCTCCCTGCTGGGCTGCACCAGCCTGAGGAGCATCCGCGATCCTTCCTTCTCTAGCCAACCCAGGCTACCTCTGCAGGGCCTCTGGAATCCTTCACTCCAAGTCCACAGGCAACACCCCCATCCCTGCATGTACAGCCCCTGGGGCCTCCTCTCTGGCTCCCAGCCAGACTCCAGGGCCCCCACAATCCCTTCTCCAACAACCCAAAGGAATTCTTCTCAAGTGCAAAGTCCCTCCCCATCCTTCAAAGCTTTCCAGGGCTCTTAATGTAAAATCCTAAATCCTGACGATAGTGGCCCCTCACCAGTCTTTCCCGTGCCCCTCCTTCCCACAGCTCCCTCATTCTGCTCAGTCCCCATACACACTCCCACCTTTCCTGCCCTCAGTGTTTAAAAAGAGCCAAGGCCCTTTCAACCTTAAGACCTTTGTACCAGCCACACAGCCCTGGCTGCTCAAAAAGTGTGGCTGCTGGCCAGGCACGGTGGCTCAAGTCTGTAATCCCACGACTTTGGGAGGCCGAGGAGGGTGGATCACCTGAGGTCAGGAGTTCGAGACCAGCCTGGCCAACATGGTGAAACCCCATCTCTACTAAATATACAAAAAATTAGCCAGGCGTGGTGGTGCGTGCCTGTAATCCCAGCTACTCGGGTGGCTGAGGCAGGAGAATCACTTGACCTGGGAGGTAGAGGTTGCAGTGAGCCCAAATCGTGACACTGCACTCCAGCCTGGACAACAAGAGTGAAACTCCATCTCAAAAAAAAAAAAAAAAAAGTGTGGCAGATTGGTTTTGGTTTTTTTTTTTTTTTTTTTTTTTGAGGCAGAGTCTCGCTCTGTCACCCAGGCTGGAGTGCAGTGGTGCGATCTCTGCTCACTGCAAGCTCCGCCTCCCGGGTTCATGCCATTCTCCTGCCTCAGCCTCTCCGAGTAGCTGGGACTACAGGCGCCCGCCACCACGCCCGGCTAATTTTTTTATATTTTTAGTAGAGACGGTGTTTCACCGTGTTAGCCAGGATGGTCTCGATCTCCTGACCTCGTGATCTGCCCGCCTCGGCCTCCCAAAGTGCTAGGATTACAAGCGTGAGCCACCATGCCCGGCCGGCTGATTGGTTTTTAAAATTGCTCTAGAGCAAAATGTGCAAAGAATAGAACTCATCCTAAAGATGCATCCATGTGGATATAAAGACCCCCAAATCCCCGGCCAGTTTCATGGCAGCCAGCCCCTAGCACCTAAATAGAAGTGGAGGATTGGCTGGGCTTGGTGGCTCATGCCTGTAATTCCAGCAATTTGGGAGGCTGAGGTGGGAGGATGGCTTGAGCCCAGGAGTTCGAGACCAGCCTGGCAACATAGTGAGACTCCGTCTCTACAAAAATAAAAATAAATTAGCCGAGTCTGGTAACGCATGCCTGTAGAGCTGGCTATTCAGGAGGCTGAGGCAGGAGGATCTCTTGAGCCCAGGAGTTCCAGGCTGCAGTGAGCTATGATTGTGCCACCGCACTCCAGCCTGGGTGACAAGGGTGAGACCCTGTCTCAAAAAGAAAGAGAAAGGTGGAGGACTGCAGAGGGACTGCAGGAATCGGAAGGGTGTCGGCAGAGGGCACAGAAAGAGGCGGCGGGTTAGAGACGGAGCTCTCCAGTCGGGGCCCCTCCATGGAGCAACGTGGTCCGGCGGGCCTGGTGCGCCGCAGCCACTAGGGGGCAGCATCGTCCACAGGGTACCCGAGCGGACGCGCTGTCGGGGCTGAGGCACCCAGAGGTCCGACTGTGAGGATCTAGTGTCATCCGTATAATGTTTAAAATCTCGGCTGGGCACGGTGGCTGACTCCTGTAATCCCAGCACTTTAGGAGGCCGAGGCAGGTGGATCACCTGAGGTCAGGAGTTCGAGACCAGCCCGGTCAGCATGGTGAAACCCCGTCTCTACTAAAAATAAAAAATTAGCTGGGTGTGGTGGCGCACACCTGTAGTCCCAGCTATTCGGGAAGCTGAGGCAGGAGAATCGCTTGAACCCGGGAGGCAGAGATTGCAGTGAGCCAAGATCGAGATCGCACCACTGCACTCCAGCCTGGGAGGTTGCAGTGAGCTGAGATTGTGCTACCGCACTCCAAAAAATAATAATAATAATAAATACATACATATGTAATAAAAATCCCATATTTTGAAAGTTTTAAAATCCGAATTCTGAGGGGAAACAGGGGCAGCCACACAAACCATGTTGCCACCTGGTTGAACCCTGCCAGGGAGTGATGTGTCAGCCCTTTTGGGATTAGCAATAATTCCATTCCCAGACGATTTCAAGGGCAAGGCACACGGAATCTAGAACTTGAGATGGCCCCAAAGGTGGAGAAGACCACGCGGAGCTGGTGGGGCCGGCCTTTGACCTCCGCCAGCCCAGTTTTTAAAGTCCCCAGGCAGAAACCACAACCCAATAACCCTTATTGATTGCTTAGGTGCTGGCAGGCGCTTTCGCAAGCTCTTTTCTTTTTTTTTTTTGAGACGGAGTCTTGCTCTGTCTTCAGGCTGGAGTGCAGTGGCGTGATCTCGGCTCACTGCAACCTCCAACTCCCTGGTTCAAGCAATTCTCCTGCCTCAGCCTCCTGAGTAGATGGGATTACAGGCACCCCCCATCACGCCCAGCTAATTTTTGTATTGTTAGTAGAGACAAGTTTTCTCCATGTTGGCCAGGTTGGTCTCGAACTCCCGACCTCAGGTGATCCGCCCACCTTGGCCTCCCAAAGTGCTGGGATTACAGGCGTGAGCCACCCCACTCAGCCAGTAATGGCTTTTTTTTTTTTTTTTTTTTGAGACGGAGTCTGCCTCTGTCGCCCAGGCTGGAGTGCAGTGGCATGATCTCGGCTCACTGCAAGCTCCGCCTCCCGGGTTCGCACCATTCTCCTGCCTCAGCCTCCCGAGTAGCTGGGACTACAGGCGCCCGCCACCACGCCCAGCTAATTTTTTGTATTTTTGGTAGAAACGGGGTTTCACCATGTTAGCCAGGATGGTCTCGATCTCCTGACCTCGTGACCCGCCCGCCTCGGCCTCCCAAAGTGCTGGGATTACAGGCGTGAGCCACCATGCCCGGCCTTGCAATCTCTCAATTACTCCTCACACAACCCAGATTCCAGAGCCCATGCCCCAACCCCTGCCCTGCAGGTGGTGGTGGGATCCCTAATTCCAGAATCCCCAGAGCCAAAAATCCAAATGATGGTGATGAGCAAAGTCCACCTACCCCCAAACACACACTCGCACACACAAACTAGAAAGCCACTGTGCCCTTCATTGTCAGCCACAAACGAGGGGCTCTGATTGTAAAAATTCTGGAGCAGGTCGGGGGACTGGCAACTCCAAAAGAGATTCCTTGCCTGGGGGGGGGGGGGGGCCTTGATGGGGGCTGCCCGGCTCCCTCTCCTCCCCCACTCCCTCCCTGCTGAGGCATCACATTCTCCTTCACCAGGTCATCCTAAAACACATACCTTTGGCTGGTGAGCCATCCGCCTGGATGAGTATTGTTTCATGGGATAAGCTTCCAGAGCCATAAAAAGTTCAGAATTTTAATTGCCTATTCACAGCCAAGGGAAACATTTACCCAAGGCCAATGCAAGGCAGGTATCTGAGGAAAAGAAGCACAATTATGGTGCAGAGAGGCTTGAGGCTGGGGACAACACTGCAGGAATCACTGTGGGTGATTCACAAGAATGTGGGCTATGCCAGTCCACAGAAATGGGCGTTAAATTTTAAAACAGCAGAATGCAAAGATAAACTGATTGCAACCACAGGAAGAGCACGTTATCTGTGTGATGCATGTTGACAGAAAGCAGGAAATTCGAGAAATGAAGGCACCGTTCACTGGGTTCTGTTCTCTCTGTGTGTAGTTACTCACACCGGTTACTCGTGTATTATAGCATGGGTCTGTAAACTATGGCCGGCAGGCCAAGCTCAGGCTATGGCCTATTTTTTTTTTTTTTTTTTTTTTTTTTTGAGACGGGTTCTCACTCCGTGGCCCAGGATGGAGTACAGTGGCGCAATCTCGGCTGACTGCAATCTCCACCTCCCAGGTTCAAGTGATTCTTCTGCCCCAACCTCCCAAGTAGCTGGGATTACAGGTGCACGCCACCACGCCTGGCTAATTTTGTATTTTTAGTAGAGACAGGTTTCACCATGTTGGTCAGGCTGGTCTTGAACTCCCGACCTCAGGTGATCCGCCCACCTCAGCCTCCCAAAGTGTTGGGATTACAGGTGTGAGCCACCATGCCTGGCCATTTTTTTGTATTCTTAGTAGAGACAGGCTTTCACCATGTTGATCAGGCTGGTCTCGAACTCCTGACCTCAGGTGATCCACCCGCTTCAGCTTCCCAAAGTGCTGAGATTACAGGTGTGAGCCACCACGCCCAGCCTGTGGCCTATTTTTAAACAAACCTTAAGCTAAGAATGATTTTTACATTTGAAGGAGGAGGAAGAGGAAGAGGAGGAGAAAAAGAAAAAGTATGCTCCCCCGTTTTATATAAATACATAATTATACAATCAGCCATTTTCACTATGAATATGCTAAGCTCCAAAACACAGGGAGGCCAATGTATAACTATAAGCATTCCTGCCTTTGGGAGGCATTAGGCACGAGCTGTGTGAAGAAAAAACTGAAAACATAACTCATCAAGGCTGGGCACAATGGGTCATGCCTGTAATCCTGTAATCCCAGCATTTATTCATTATTTATTTTTTAATTTTTTTTTTTTTTTTTGAGACGGAGTTTTGCTCTTTGTTGCCCAGGCTGGAGTGCAGCAGTGCAATCTCAGCTCAGTGCAACCTCCGCCTCCTGGATTCAAGCTATTCTCCTGCCTCAGCCTCCCAAGTAGCTGGGATTACAGGTGTCCGTCACCACACCTGGCTAATTTTTCTATTTTTAGTAGACACAGGGTTTCACCATGTTGGCCAGGCTGGTCTCGAACTCTTGACCTCAGATGATCCACTCTCCTCGGCCTCCCAAAGTGCTGGTAATCCCAGCATTTTGGGAGTCCAAGACTGGCAGACGGCCTGAGTCCAGGAGTTTGAGACCAGTCTGGACAATACAGTGATACCCCTGCCTCTATTAAAAAAAAAAAAAAAAACCTACAAAAATTAGCTGGGTGTGGTGATGCATGCCTGTAGTCCCAGCTACTCAGGTGGTCAAGGTGGGAGGACTTGAGCCCAGGAGACAGAGGTTGCAGTGATCTGAGATCTCACCACTGCACTCCAGCCTGGGGTGACAGAGCAAGACCTTGTCTCAGAAAAAAAAAAAAAAAAAAAGATTAAAAATAACAAATGTATTTGTAGCATGATAGTAATTTTTAACATTCATACCTTTGAGGAACCCAAGGCAGGAAAAGACCACATTTCTTGATCACATTGTCAAGAAAACTGAATCTGAGTGAAAAACTTTTTGAAAGTGTCTGTTACCCCTGAAACCTGCAACCAAAGGAAACTTACTCTGGAGGAAAGCTAAAGCAGAATGGTAGTTATCAAACACCGCCATCACTTGCAAAATCGAGGGGCTTGTGTCAATGTGCCTGGACTAATTGATCAGTAGGAAAGCTGCAGTTGTACATGAGAGACAGTTGAGGTTAGCCTGACAGAAATATCTGTAAATGACTCATGAGGCAGGAAGAAGAAGCAAAACCAGCCTTCATCAGCCTTATCACGATGATATGGATAAAATTATGTCTAGTTTGCAGCTGATGCAAGCCCGGCTGTTTTCGAATACCAAGGGATTTGTGGGCAGTAATCACCATAGGGGTGTCTGCCACTCAAAATGGCTTCAGATAGACGATAAAGAGAAGTTTTATTGATGATGATGAGGCCACACAAACAATGCATTCAGAAACATGTAATTAGGGGATGTTCCTCCCAAGCACTTTCAGAATACACCAACAGGCACATGGGGATAATGTGAGGATGAATCATCAGTAGTTAGCCACCCAACATATTTCCATGAGCAAACTAAAATTATAAAACTATAGTACATGCAAAAAAATCTGAAAATAGGCTGGGCGTGGTGGCTCATGCCTGTAATCTCAGCACTTTGGGAGGCCGAGGCAGGCGGATCACCCGAGGTCGGGAGTTCAAGACCAGCCTGACCAACGTGGAGAAACCCTGTCTCTACTAAAAATACAAAATTAGCCAGATGTGGTGGCGGGTGCCTGTAATCCCAGCTACTCGGGAGGCTGAGGCAGGAGAATCGCTTGAACCTGGGAGGCAGAAGTTTGCGATGAGCCGAGATTGCACCATTGCACTCCAGCCTGGGCAACAAGAACAAAACTCTGTCCCGAAAAAAAAAAAAAAATCTGAAAATACATTCACCTAAGCTAGCATGGGAATTGATTGCCATCTTGGGAATTGATAAACCGGGGGTTTGGAACTCAGATTTGTTACCCCATCAAGTGAATGGATTCCCAGCTTATCACAAGAGTCTAGTTAACTCCTAAAATACCTGCGGTTATATGCCCATAGCTGTAACTGCCCAGTGGGTTCACCTTGCTCGCTGCCTAGACGGAGTCAATTTATCAAGACAGGGGAATTGCAGTGGAGAAGGAGTAATTCACACAGAGCTGGGTGTGTGGGAGACTGAGTTTTATTATTACTCCAAACAGTCTCCCTGAGCATTCGGGGATCTGGGTTTTTAAAGATAATTTGGCGGGTAGGGGCTTGGGAAGCGGGCAATGCCGATTGGTCAGGTTGGAGATGGAATCATAGGGGGTAGAAGTGTGGTTTTCTTGCTGTCTTCTGTTCCTGGGTAGGATGGCAGAAATGGTTGAGCCAGATTACCAGTCTAGGTGGTGTCAGTTGACCCATCGAGTGCAGGGTCTGCAAAATATCTCAAGCACTGATCTTAGGTTTTACAATAGTGATGTTATCTGCAGGAGCAATCTGGGGAGGCTCAGACTCTTGGAGCCAGAGGCTGCATGACCCTGAAACTAAATTTCTAATCTTGTAGCTAATTTGTTAGTCTTGCAAAGGCAGACTGGTCCACAGGCAAGAACGGGGCATTTTTTAGGGAAATGGCTATTATCAATTTTGTTTCAGAGTCAAAACATGAACTGAATTGCTTCCCAAAGTTAGTTCAGGCCTATGCCCAGGAATGAACAAGGACAGCTTAAAGGTTAGAGGAAGATGGAGTCGGTTAGATCTGATCTCTTTCACTGTCATAATTTCCTCAGTTGTAATTTTTGCAAAGGCGGTTTCACAGCCACCCTGCGTGTGTAACCACGAGGCAGATACCTACAGAGCTTCCTTTAGAGTTCCCTCTTAGGGCTGGGTGCAGTGGCTCAAGCCCGTAACCCCAGCACTGTGGGAGGCTGAGGCAGGCGGATCACCTGAGGTCAGGAGTTCGAGACCAGCCTGGCCAACATGGCGAAACCCCATCTCCACTAGAAATACCAAAATTACCCGGGCATGATGGCGCATGCCTGTAGTCCCAGCTACAGCTGAGGCAACAGAATCGCTTGAACCCAGGAGGCAGAGGCTGCAGTGGCAGAGGTTGCAGAGGCGGAAGTTGTAGTGAGCCGAGGTTGCAGTGAGCCGAGATCACACCACTGCACTCCAGCCTGGGTGACAGAATGAGACTCCATCTCAAAAATAAAAATGAAGAAGAATTCCCTGTTAGGCCCCTGTCACAAAAGTAGGTACTAATCAGCCCTAGGACAGGATAGAGACTTGATCAGAGGCTCCCTGGGAGCTGTGGAAGGAGGAGCAGGCCTTGGGGCATCAGGAGAAGAGAAAGGATTGCTGGGCTGGGGGATCTCCTGACCTCCTGAACTTAGGTGTCCAATCAGTCTCTGAGTCCACCTCAACTTACATGGAGTTGATCCCTTTATTTTTATTTATTTATTTATTTTTATTTTATTGTATTTATTTATTTATTTATTTTTTTGAGATAGGGTCTCACTCTGTCACCCAGGCTGGAGTGCAGGGTTGCGATCACTGCTCACTGCAACCTCTGCCTCCCAGGCTCAAGCAATGCTCCTCCCTCAGCCTCCTGAGTAGCTGGGATGACAGGCGCACACTGCCATGCCCAGCTAACTTTTGTATTTTTTTCATAGATACGGGTTTTCGCCATGTTGGCCAGGCTGGTCTTGAACTCCTGGACTCAAATGATCTGCCCGCCTCTGCCTCCCAAAGTGTTGGGATTACAGGTGTGAGCCACTGCACCTAGCCCTTATCCCTTTCTCTTGACCCTATTGCCAATTCCAGGCCTTCACCATCTGTGACCTGGATCATTGCAAATAGCCTCTACCTTAGTTTCTATGGCTGCTATAACAACTTACCACAGACTTAATAACTTAAAAACACACAAATTTATGATCTTCTCGTTCTGGAGGCCAGACGTCTGAAATGCATTTCACTGAGCTAAAAACCAAGGTGTTGGCAGGCTGCATTCTTTCTGGAGTCTCCAGGGGAGAATCTGTCTCCTTGTTTTTTCCATTTTCTAAAGGCCACCCGCATTACTTGGCTCATGGCCCCTTCCCCATCTTCAAAGTCAGGAGGGCAGCCTCTGCAAGTCTGTCTCTGACGCTGATCTCCTCTTCTGCCTCCCACTTCCATTCATAAGGATCTCTGTGATTACACTGGGCCCATCAGATACTCCAAAACAACCTCCCCATCTCACAGTCAGCTGAGATGAGAAACCTTCATCCACGTGCAACCCTAATTCTCTCTTGCCAAGTAACCTAACACATCCACAGGGTCTGGGGATTAGGACGTGGAGATCCTTGAGGGGCCGTTAATCTGCCTCCTAAACAGTCTCTAAGATTTTAGTCTTCCTTCCTTCCCATGATTGCCAAAAATCAAACAGGAAGTTCATGCTTTTGCTTAAAATCCTTCCCTCTTCCTGGTCCCCTGTCGGATGAAGTCCAAACCCCTCACCCATCATCAAAGGCTCTTGGAGATGGTGGCCCTGCTTCCCACTCTGGCCTCAAATCCTGCTGCTTCCCACCTGCCCTTTGCTTTGAGGGTGCAGTAGCGGATGATGCTCAGAAATAAAACTGCCCTCTGAATAAGGCTTGTCGATTCACATCCAGGCACAGACGTTCACATTTGAAACAGGCAACAATTCCATGCCATTCACACTCCCGCACTTCTGCAGAAACAGTTCCCACTGACCGAAATGCTTTCCCTTCCCAAAGTCACTGGAAGACCCAAACTCCATCCTTCATGACTCACTTGGGACATGCTTATACTAAAAATTGTTTCATTATTTATCTAAAATGCACACTTAACGGGCATACTGTATTTCATTTGCTAAGTCTGGCCCCCTTCAGATTCCTTCAAGACTTAGTCTGTGGGCTCTTTCTCCCTGTTCTCCCTACCCAGCACTTTGTGCCCTGAGGTTCGGGGGCTGTCTCTGCTGCTGAGCTTCCACGCCCCTAATCTGGGGCATGTATTTACAGTGGGATAAATCATGTATTTATCTTACTGTAGCATGTTTGCTTGTAACTGTTGCCTTCTCTAGAATGTGAGTCCTATGAAGGCATGATTCACATTTTAGTTATCTTGCCACTCATTGTAGAAAAATCAGAAAACCCAAGAAAGCAAAAGGAAAATAAATCATTCAAATGTACATCTGCGTCAAGTACTTGATCACAGCAGCAGGATTCTACTTTTGACCCTCTAGTGGAAAAATTGAAACCAAGCTGGAAGCCAAGACAGTAAATTAAGTATATTACAGGACTTGAGACCTTTTTTTTTTTTGAGATGGAGTCTCACTCTGTCGCCAGGCTGGAGTGAAGAGGTGCCATCCTGGCTCACTGCAATCTCCACCTCCCAGTTCAAGTGATTCTCCTGCTTCAGCCTCCCGAGTAGCAGGGACTACAGGCACATGCATGCCACCATGCCTAGCTAATTTTTGTACTTTTAGTAGAGACAAAATACTGGCCAGGATGGTCTCGATCTCTTGACCTCGTGATCCGCCCGCCTCGGCCTCCCGACCTTTTTATTCCATCTCTCTGCTTCCAGGAGGACCACATCAATAACCAAGTGACCCCTGAGACATGACCCTGGACCCCCAAAAAGACCTCCCATTACTCTCTGGCTGACCCATTTGAGGAATTCATATGTTCTGTGGGCAGGAAGTTCTAACCAAAATGCAAAAAAAGTTTGAAGTTCATTGTATTCCATTGTTCCCTGCTTTTCTGTTTCTAGATGAAGATGAGATTTGTTGGCCAAGCATGGTGGCTCACCCCTGTAACCCCAGCACTTTGGGAGACTGAGGCAGGTGGATCACCTGAGGTCAGGAGTTTGAGACCCGCCTGACCAACATGAAGAAACCCCATCTCTACTAAAAATACAAAAATTAGCTGGGCGTGGTGGCAGGTGTCTGTAATCCCAGCTACTTGGGAGGCTGAGGCAGAAGAATCGCTTGAACCCAGGAGGCAGAGGTTGCAGGGAGTGGAGATCACGCCATTGCACTCCAGCCTGGGCAACAAGAGAAAAATTCTGTCTCAGAAAAAAAGAAAAAAAAAAAAAGATGAGATTCGTTTATGAAACTGGATTCCTCTTAAACTGCAAATCCATCTGAATGGTATTCATTTCATGCTCGCTAAATTTCAAGACCTGATTATTTTGCAATATCAATGTTGATAAAAGTTAAATATTAACCAGATAATCGAAAGTTATCCTTTAACGTCTGCTACCATAGAATAAGAATTTCAGACTGACCCCCAGTGACAGGAAACTTTGAAAAGGTGTGTGCCAGAAGAAATGTATCGATTGGCGTGTTAAAAAATACATTTATTGGCCGGGCAAGGTGGCTCATCCCTGTAATCCCTGCACTTTGGGAGGCCGAGGCAGGTGGATCACTTGAGGTCAGGAGTTTGAGACCAGCCTGGCCAATGTGGTGAAATCCCGTCTGTACTAAAAAAAAAAAAAAAAAAAAAAATACAAAAATTAGCCAGGTGTGGTGGCAGGCACCTGTAATCCCAGCTACTGAGGCTGAGGCACGAGAATCACTTGAACTCAGGAGGTGGAGGTTATAGTGAACTGAGATCATACTACTGCACTCCAGACTGGGTGACAGAGTGAGACACTGTCTCAAAAAAAAAAAAGGTTACATTTCTCCTTTTTTAGATAAAGAGGAAAGAGAAAGGGGAGGGGGAGCAAGGGATGTAAGAGGGAGAAAGAAAAGAAAAAAAGGAGAGTGCCCGGGGGTTCTCGGTCATGTGGAGGCAGCAGTCATGCGCTGACTCTGAAAACTGAAAAAAAAAAAATAGTGACAGCAAGCTGCTGCCTGTGGCCAACTCTCCCAGGGATTCTCACAATGCCAGGGAAGGGAACAGAGAAAACCACAAAGGCTGACACAAGAACAGATGCTTGATAAACGTTTATTGGATAAACGAGCGAAGGATAATCACCTGAGCACCATAGTTGCCAGAGCCCCCTCTAGTCCCAAACCTAAGCCCACACTCTGTCCCCTTGCAAGTAAAGAAATGCACCCAGCAGGGCTTACGCGGCAGCCCCGGGTCTGGCCTGGCTGGAGCTATAAACGTGCATGCTCCGAAAAGCCGCCTTGTGGAAGGTATTCCTTTAACTGCAGGTGTTTGTTGCCCTTGGCACAGCAATATGTAATTTCCCATTTTTAGAACAATGCTCCAAAGAACGGTCACAAAAACAACCTTAAGAGGGGGTGGTTTTCTTCCTGGCCACTTCTACAGCCCTGTAAAATAACAACAAAGAGATTTATATTCAACACACTATTTGCATCTCTCCATAAAATCAGAAGACGGTTCGTTAACTTTGCACCAACTGAAAGAAGGTCCCCCCACTTCTTGCTAGGGCATCTAAACAAATGCCTGCCTCTGGGAGGGATAGATTTGGAAAGGATCCTGCTGTTGGGTCTCTTTTGGTCTTGCCACGCCTCCCTCTGTGTGGTTTCTGTGCGGCAAGGGTGGAAAGGAAGCTTGCATAAAGCCCGAGTCTGTCCTTTTGGTGCCCCCCATACAAGCCTGAGAGCAGAAGAGGACAGTGTGTTCCCAGGAACATTCAAATAACAGAGGAAGGTAGGAACGATGAAAACAGCTGCCACCTCCAGCCTCAGCCATTAAGAAATCCCTTTCATTATCATCTCCAAACTGACTTTCTCTCTTCCCTTTCCTCTTCATGAACCCTTTCTGCTTCATGAACCCGAGCAATTGGCTTTGAGACTTCATAGCCCTTCACCTTACCTCCCTGCCGTCTCCCAGAGCCTACCTACATCTTCTGTCCCAGCCCAGTGCCTCCTCCCTGAGTCACACCCAACTCATCCCCATCGGACCCCCATGAATGCGCAGGTTGTCCTCTCATGGGCCTCCTGGCCTGGTCTCTCTCACCTCCCACGTGGGCCTGCATGCCCCTGGCTTCATCTTACACCTCCTGCGCTCAAGAAAGCTCAGCAACTCCTTTTTCAACAGAAACAAATCCAGCTTTCGGGCCAGGCGCAGTGGCTCACGCCTGTAATCCCAGCACTTTGGGAGGCCGAGGCAGGCGGACCTCCTAAGCTCAGGAGTTCGAGACCAGGCTGACCAACATGGTGAAACCCCGGCTCTACTAAAAAAAATACAAAAATTAGCCGGGCATGGTGGCGCACACCTGTAATCCCAGCTACTCAGGAAGCTAAGGCAGAAGAATCACTTGAATCCGGGAGGCAGAGGTTGCACAGTGATCCAAGATCCTGCCACTGCACTTCAGCCTGGGCAACATGGCAAGACCCTGTCTCAAAAAAAAAAAAAAGAAAAAAGCCAGCTCTCTTAATGGGACCTCATCTGGAACCAGGCCTCCTTTCCTACTTTATCTTCTACTAGTCCCTACACAAGTTTCAAGCACCAAGCAAAATCACCTGCTCACCCTTCCCAAACTTCATCTTGGCTCCTAAAAACTACCTCCTGGCCTCCCCCCAATTGAGAATGACCTTCCTGGTCTTCTCTCTGTGACTAAATCCTACCCATTTTTGAAGACTCAGCCAAATAATACCTCCATCTGACCACTCTAGTTCAAAATGCCCCCCTTTCCTTGCTGAAGTGCTGCAATTCTGCCCCATTTATTCACTATATGTTACACTTTGTGAAGAAACCATTCACATAACTTCTTTCTTCCAAATGTGTGTTGAATTATTTAGAGGGCAAAGGTGCTAAGCCTCTTTAAGAGGCTTGGAAGGAATCAGGCACCAGGAAAGTGAAAGCTTTATTTATATATTTATCTTTTTAAGAGATGGGGTCTTACTATATTGCTCAGGCTGGTCTTGAACTCCTGGACTCAAGCAATCCTCCTGCCTTGACCTCCCAAAGTGCTGGGATTGCAGGCTGGCCGCACCCGGCCAGTTTTGACATTTCTACACTACCTTTTATTGCACACTTGCTATGAACCTGTCGCTGAGCTGAGCACTTCTTACATATGACTGCATTTAACTCTCACAGTGAGACTAGAAGGGAAGTACCACTGTCACTTTTCACAGACCAGGAAACAAAAGCTTTGAGAAGTTAAATAACTACCCAAGAGCCTCACTGTTTAAAAAGAGCAGAGCTGGAGTTCTAGCCCGGCTCACAGTATTGACAGCTCTAGCCCATCCCCTTTCATTCTCAGCAAATTCACAACACAGAACAGTTAGGATGAACAGGGTGGGGAGGAAGCTGCAGGCTCTTTTCCTGATTGGAACAAATTCATGGAAAGGGTTCATAAAGGGGCTGGGCTTCCCAATTCATGTTTTTGTTTTGAAGAAGGTGGGGGAACTTGGGGTTCACACAATGAAGTTCTCTTTAAAGAATGGTGTCTGCAACATCTGATGCTCCGGGGTAGCAGGCAACACAGAGAGCTTTGATGCTGTACCAGGATTCACTCTTAACATCCCAAGCCAAGTGGCAACAGTGCAGAATATGGCATTCAAATCTGACTCCCACACTTACCGGCTGTGATACTCAGACAAACTATTGTCCCTCTCTAAGCCTCAGTTTCCTCCTCTCTAACAAGAAAAGAATATCATTTTGACAGGTGGTTTAGATAGATTAAGGCAAATAATCTCTATAAAGCAACCAGGCATATATTGGGTGCTCCATAAATTATTATTGTTATTACTTCTCTTGGACATGAGAATCTGCATTTCTCTTCATTTTTAAAAAATAGAAGTATAGGCCAGGCGCAGTGGCTCACGCCTGTAATCCCAGCACTTTGGGAGGCCGAGGTGGGCAGATCACGAGGTCAGGAGATTGAGACCATCCTGGCTAACACGGTGAAACCCCGTCTCTACCAAAAATACAAAAAAAATTAGCCGGGCGTGGTGGCGGGCGCCTGTAGTCCCAGCTACTCGGGAAGCTGAGGCAAGAGAATGGCGTGAACCCGGGAGGCGGAGCTTGCAGTGAGCCAAGATTGCGCCACTGCACTCCAGCCTGGGTGACTGAGCGAGACTCTGTCTCAAAAAAAAAAAAAAGTATAACGTACATTCATCAGAGTACATAAAGTACACAATGGACAGCTTGATAATCATTTTCATAAATAGGCATTTCTATAACCACCACTCCAGGCCACATAAGGAATATTTCCAGCACCCCAAAAGTTTCCCTCATGTACCCTCCCAATCCATATCCCCACCAGACAGAACCATGATTTGACTCATCATAGATCAGCTTTGCCTCTTTTTGAACTATATATTAATGGAATCAGAGCATATAATCTTTTCATCATTGCATAGTACTCTTATATGAATAGTCCACCAATTTATTTCTCCAATCTTCTGTTGATGGGAATTTGGGGTGTTTCAGGTTTGGAGAAACTCCTTTGAACATTCTTGTACATACATTATTGTCAGCATAGGCACTTAAACCCCTTAGCTTTGTTTTGTTTTGTTTTGTTTTGAGACGGAGTCTCACTCTGTCTGTCAGGCTGGAGTGTAATGGTGCGATCTCAGCTCACTGCAACATCCGCCTCCTGGGTTCAAGTGATTCTCCTGCCTCAGCCTCCAGAGTACCTAGGATTACAGGCACTCATCACCACACTCAGCTAATTTTTTTGTATTTTTAGTAGAGACAGGGTTTCATCATATCGGCCAGTCTGGTCTTGAACTCCTGACCTCAGGTTATCCACCCACCTTGGCCTCCCAAAGTGCTGGGATTACAGATGTGAACCACCACGCCCAGCCCAAATCCCTTACCCAAATACTTAGGAGTAGAATTTCTAGGTTGTAGAGCAGGTATATCTATAGCTTTAATATAATCTGCCAATGTTCCCAGTGGCTGTACCTCTTCCACACTCTCCGCAGCAATATGCAATAGTTCTAGTTGTTCCATATTCTCAGCAACACTTGGTATTGTCAGTCTTTTCATTTTAGCTATTATGGTGGGTGTGTAGTAGTATCTTTTTGTGGGAGTTTTGTGTGTGTATGTTCTTTTCTTTTGCATTCTGTCACCAAGGCCAGAGTGCAGTGGCATTATCATAGCTCACTGCAGCCTCAAACTCCTAGGCTCAAATCATCCTCCCACCTCAGCCTCCCAAGTAACTGGGACTACAGGCTTGTGCCACCAGGCTCAGCTAATCTCTCAGTGAATTTGCATTTTCTGATGAATAATGATGTTGAGAACCTTTTCACAGTGTATTTGGCCATCTGGATATCCTCTTTTGTTAGTGCCTGGTCAAGTCTTTTTCTCTCTCTCTCTCTTTTTTTTTTTTTTTTTTCTGAGACTGAGTCTTGTTCTGTCTCCCAGGCTGGAGTGCAGTGGTGTGATCTCGGCTCACTGCAACCTCTGCCTCCCGGGTTCAAGCAATTCTGCCTCAGACTCCCCAGTAGCTGGGATTACAGGTGCCTGCCACCGCGCCCAGCTAATTTTTGTATTTTTAGTAGAGACAGGCTTTCACCATGTTTGTCAGGCTGGTCTCGAACTCCTGACAGGTGATCCACCTGCCTTGGCCTCCCAAAGTGCTGAGATTATGGGCATGAGCCATCACACCTGGCCTCTTTTTCTCATTTTTTTAATTGGGTCATTTTTAGTTTTCTTGTTGATCTGCAGTACTTCAAATATTCTAGAAACGAAGACTTTATCAGATATATGTATTGCAGATATATATCTTCTCCAGGTCTGAGGCTTGCCTTTTCATTTTTTTAATGGTGCCCTTGGATGAAGAGAGGATTTAATTTTGATAAAGTCCAATTCATCGATTTTTCTTCTGTGGTTAGTGCTGTTTGCATTCTATTTTAGAAATGTTTGCCCATCCCTAAGGCCAGGAAGACCTTCTCTGTTCTCTGCTTGTTTTCGTCCTGCTTTATGTGGTATCTTCCTCTGGCGTGGAGACAACTGATTTGTTGTTATTTCAATGAGGAGCAAAGGTCTCATAGAAAAACTAATTACGACCGGCTCACATGATAATGCTCATATGGATAATGACTTCCTGGGCCTTTGGACTATGCAGCCTGCCATCCTAAGGTTGCTGTGTGGCATAAGCAGGTACCACTGCTGACCTGGCTGCATTGCTGAAATCCCACAGGAGCAGCCCCTAACAGGTGGCATCTTCCAAAGTGAACCAGGAAGGAGAGGGGAGGACACCCATCCCTCCCAGTTTCCCTATTTTTTTTTTTTTTTTTTGAGATGGAGTCTCACTCTGTTGCCCAGGCTGGAGTGCAGTGGCGCGATCTCTGCTCACTGCAAGATTTTTCTCCCGGGTTCACACCATTCTCCTGCCTCAGCCTCCCGAGTAGCTGGGATTACAAGCACCCACCACCAGGCCCGGCTAACTTTTTTTGTATTTTTATTAGAGACGGGCTTTCACCGTTTTAGGCAGGATGGTCTCGAACTCCTGACCTTGTGATCCACCCACCTCGGCTTCCCAAAGTGCTGGGATTGCAGGCGTGAGCAACCGCACCTGGCCAGTTTCCCTATTTTTCTCATCTGTAAAGTGAATGCTGGTTAGTACTCTAAGGCTAGCACCTTAAACTCAACCCAGCCCAGCTATGACCACTTTGCAAACACATCCTTCCTATCCTGGCAACTTTGTCCAATCTCCTTCATAAACCCTTTTCCTATGCATTTTGTTTTATCCCTAAATGTTCCTTTTCATTATTATTTGTCTAACCATTTATTATTTGTAGTGCATTTGTGCATCTGTCTTTCTTTTTGGCTTATTTTGGATTTTTGTGTGATTTTTTTTTTTTTTTTTTTTGAGATAGAGTCTCGCTCTAGCGTCCAGGCTGGAGTGTAGTGGTGCAATCTCAGCTCACTGCAACCTCCACCTCCTGGGTTCAAGTGATTTTCCTGCCTCAGCCTCCCAAGTAGCTGGGACTATAGGCACCCACCACCACACCCAACCAATTTTTGTATTTTTAGTAGAGATGAGGTTTTGCCATGTTAGCCAGGCTGGTCTCGATCTCCTGACCTCAAGTGATCCGCCCGCCTCCGCCTCCCAAAGTGCTAGGATTATAGACGTGAGCCACTATGCCCGGCCGCATTTGTCTTTTAAGTCTCTCCTCTCTTCTGTCTTTCCTTCCCTAAAACAGGGTTTCTCCACCTTGGCACTATTCACATTTTGGACTGGACAGTTCCTTGCCACGGGGCCATACTGTGTGTGGCCTGATGCACAGCTATTGCGATTTCTCTCCTTCTTCCCACCTCTCCACTCACTGCCAATCAAGGGGCCTGAGGGAAAAGTGAGGGGGTGGCCGGGAGGTAGAATCGTGGCTTTCTCAAGCTCACAGGGGCCTTAGATATGATCTAGTGCAACCCCCTCATTTTACGATGAGGAAACGATGCTGAGAGTGGGAGGGAGAGGATGTGTCAGAGCCGAAAATGTTGGGGAACAAGTGCCAGGCCAAACAGGAAGTCAAAATTCCAGGGCTTGAGGCAGAGTTTCCAGTCCTACCAAGGAACCTGGGATTGCTTCCCACAGCTCCTTCCTCCCTCCCAGCCACGAGCCCCATTCCAGAAACAACCCACGGCTGGCCAGAGGGAACAGCAGACACAGATCCCACAAGCCCCCGGGAGTGCACACCAGTGTCCATCCCTGGGAGCCCGTTTCTGAGCCTCTAGTGGACAGAGATGGCCACCGATTGCAGTGGGGATATTTCATGATGACGCCTGTCATAATCACATCTTAGTTTAACCCTATAATCAGGATGAAAATGATGCTCATGCTGCCTGGCCACACCTGACCAAATGCAGAAGTCAGGGAGCAACAGAGATCTGCAGAGAGCCAGAGGGAGCCTGGCAGCATCCATCCCAGCCCCATTTCCACAAAGGCAGATCCCCAGGACAGTTGAGGGCCCTCAGCCAAAATCTCCCAAGTTATAGTGGGGGTTCACATCTGCTAAATGCTTACTATGTGCCAGACACTATTTCTAAACACTTTATAAATACTATAGGGTGACTGGACACAGTGGCTCATGCCTGTAATCCCAGCACTTTGGGAGGCAAAGACAGGTGGATCTCTTGAGCCCAGCTAGCCTGGGCAGCACAGAGATACCCGTCTGCATAATTATTTTTTATTTTTTTTTTTGAGACAGAGTTTCATTCTGTTGCCCAGGCTGGAGTGCAGTGGCCTCATCTCAGCTCACTGCAACCTCCGCCTCCTGAGTTCAACCAATTCTCCTGCCTCAGCCTCCTGAGTAGCTGGGATTACAAGTGTGTGCCACCACGCCCGGCTAATTTTTGTACGTTTAGTAGAGATGAGGGTTCATCATGTTGGCCAGGCTAGTCTCGAACTCCTGACCTCAAGTGATCTGCCCACCTTGGCCTCCCAAAGTGCTGGGATTACAGGTGTGAGCCACCACGTCCGGCCTCTACAAAAATTTTTTAAATTAGCCTGGCATAGTACCGTGTACACCTGTGATCCCAGCTACTCAGGAGGCTGAGGCAGGAGGATCACTTGAGCCCAGGAGGTAGAAGCTGCAGTGACCTGTGATGGAGCCATTGTCCTCCAGCCTACATGACAGAGTCAGAACCTGTCTCAAAACTAAATATTTTATTTTATATTTTATATTATTTTACTTTTGTTTGAGATGGTGTCTCACTCTGCCACCCAGGCTGGAGTGCAGTGGCACAATCTTGGCTCACTGCAACCTAAACCTCCTGGGTTCAAGCAATTCTCCTGCCTTAGCCTCCCAAGTAGCTGGGATTACAAGAGCATGCCACCATGCCCAGCTAATTTTTGTATTTTCAGTAGAGATGGGGTTTCACCATGTTGGCCAGGCTGGTTTCAAATTCCTGATCTCAAGTAATCCACCCACCTCGGCCTCCCAAAATGCTGGGATTACAGGCATGTGCCACCAAGCCTAGCCTCAAAAATAAATAAAAACATAAATAAATAAATCCTCCAGGAGCTCAGTTCACCCTCACGGAGCCCTCTGAAGCAGCCACTGTGGTCCTCCCCTGTTAGAGATGCTGATATGGAGACAGAAAGCCCTTGGTCAGGCAGCAGGGGTGTTATCCCCAGCATCTTTGGTGGGGTCACAAGTCAGCGCAAATCACCCTACTCCTTGACGACATCAAGCTCCCCTGCAACATCTCCATCAGACACGCACGGAGCCCCCATCGTACAGAAAGATTTATACACCGAGACCTTATACAAAGCAGTGGGTGGTGTTCAAGATTATATCAAAGGGACAGAATGAGTGCTTTTAACAGTTCCGTCTGTACTTATTTCAATGTCTGTCAGCAAAATGCTGGGTTTCATTTACAGTAGTGACATAAATGTTTCTTTTTAATTAAATGATTAAGGTTTTCAAAATAAATCTCTTTAGGGCCGGGCACAGTAGCTCACACCTGTAATCCCAGCACTTTGTGGGAGACTGAAGCGGGCAGATTGCTTGAGCCCAGGAGTTCAAGACCAGCTTGGGCAGCATGGCAAAATCCTATCTCTACGAAAAATACAAAAATTAGCCAGGCATGGTGGTATGTGCCTGTAGTCCCAGCTACTTAGGAGGCTGAGACAGGAGGATCACCTGAGACCGGGAAGTCAAGGCTATGGTGAGCTGTGATTGTGCCACTGCACTCCAGCCTGGGTGACAGAGTGAGATCCTATCTCAAAAATAAATAATAAATAAATCTATTTAGAGAAAAATATTTGCCCAGGTGCAGTGGCTCACGCCTGTAATCCCAGCACTTTGAGAGGCCAAGGCAGGCGGATCCCCTGAGGTCAGGAGTTCCAGACCAGCCTGGCCAACACGGTGAAACCCATCTGTACTAAAAATACAAAATTAACTGGGTGTGGTGGCGCACACCTGTAGTTCCAGCTACTTGGGAGGCTGAGACAAGAGAATCGCTTGACCCAGGAGGCAGAGGTTGAGTAAGCCGAGATCGTGCCACTGCACTCCAGTCTGGGCAAGACAGAGCAAGACTCCATCTCAAATAAAAAAAAAGGAAAATATTAAACAAATCATAGTGAGAATGGCATGTGGATGAGGATGCACCTGGGTGACCTAAGCCTGGGAGACCCGGCTCGAGTCTTGCACGTCTTTCTTTCTTTCTTTCTTTCTTTCTTTTGAGACAGAGTCTTGCTCTGTCTCTGTTGCCCAGGCTGGAGTGCGGTGGCACGATCTTGGCTCACTTCAACCTCTGCCTCCCAGATTGCAGTGATTCTCCTGCCTCCGCCTCCCAAGTAGCTGGGACTACAGGCACATGCCACCACTCCACTCCCAGCTAATTTTTGTATTTTTTAGTAGTGACGGGGTTTCACCATATTGGCCAGGCTTGTCTCGAACTCCTGGCCTCATGATCCACCTGCCACCTCCCAAAGTGCTGGGATTACAGGCGTGAGCCACCGCACCCAACACGTTTTTGTTTTTTTTTTTGAGACAGAGTTTCGCTCTTGTTGCCCAGGCTGGAGTGCAATGGTGCAATCTCAGCTCACTGCGGCCTCCGCCTCCAGGGTTCAAGCGATTCTCCTGCCTCAGCCTCCTGAGTAGCTAGGATTACAGGCATGCGCCACCACGCCCAGCTAATTTTGTATTTTTAGTAGAGATGGGGTTTCTCCATGTTGGTCAGGCTGGTCTCAAACTTCCAACCTCAGGTGATCTGCCCGCCTTGGCCTCCTCAAGTGCTGGGATTACAGGCTTGAGCCACCGCGCCCAGCTGGGTCTTGCTCATCTTGACAGCTGACCCTGCCAGGGCCTCTTGGGGCTGTGCAGCCCCTCACTCACCCTCTCAGCTGCCACTCCCATAGCATCTTCCTCGATACAGCCCCATAGGCTTGAAAGTCATCATCAAATGCCCCTTAACCTCTCTCAGCCCTTTATGCATGTGGGTTTCTCACGTTGGGTTCATTCTGCTTCTGGTGATGAAAGAGGAACCCAGAAAGGCTGATAAATTACTGAAATCTACAAATAGAAGGCCAAGTATGAAGACAGCAAGGAATGAGGAAACCCCACCCCATTCCTTGGACTCAGCCCTGGGCCTCCTGCCCCCGGCCAGCCTTGTGAGGCACCAGCGGTAGAAATGTCAGCCCAGGGTCCTCTGCTGAGAGTCCTCTCAGTCATGGTCTGTGAACAGGAGCTGCCAGGGCAGCACTCGAGGCCAACATCATCCCCCTCCAACGTGCGACGGGCACTCCGGGGAGTGTGGTGGCACAGAGCAGCCTCTTGGCTCCAGATGTAGATCCTACAGAGAGTTCTGGGATTCAGTGCCCCCTCCACCCACCCGGCCTCATAAGAACCCTGGCGATAACACAAAAGGCGTTCTTCTTTGGCAGATAGGGAAATTTTTAAGATAATACTATAAGTGAGCCTGGGGGGACTTGTTCTATGAGCTGGGACTCAAACCAGCCACCAAAACCCACTGTCGGAGGAGCTTCTCAGAGGCCAGAATCAAACACCACCGGCCCTGTGAATGCCCCGCCTCTGCCACAGCTGGGTGGGTGCCCAGCCAAGGAAGCTTGTGCCCCATCATTCAGGGCATTGTTCTCCCTTAGAAGAGGATCTCGAAAGCAGAAGGAAATTAGAAACAACCACACAATGAATACCAGATTCTGCTTTCTCTCTGCTCTGGCTGCCAGGAGATTAGGCAGGGCTGGCTGACAGTGTGCCCCACCCGGCAGCTGCTCGCCCTCCAGGATGTGCGCGCCGTGGGGAAGCGCGGGTCGCACTGGCCATCTAGCTCTCTATTTATTTCCACAGTGTCGGTTTTCTTTCTCCTGCTATATGCGGATTCCTTGAGGGCAGAGTCACATCTGACGCCCCTTTCTCACGGGGCACAGCACGCGTGCGCGATGGGCTCTCCGGGTGCGTCAGTTGATTACCTGATTTCATCTGGGCAGATGTGATGGCACAAGGGCAGTGACTCTGTGCCAGACACTTTCCCAAACAGGCATAAGCTCACTGAATCCTGGAGCCTTCCCATGAGGGAGAAACAATCTTTAATCTCATTTTAGAGATGATGAAGTGAAATCCAGGCAGCCCAGCCAAGGGGCAGGACCGATCTGATGGAAGCAGCTTTGCTGGGACCAAATGACTCTATTCCTCGCCCATTACCAACACTATCTCCTCCAACAACACAGGAGACGTGCATGGAGCCCTCCTTCGGTCACAGTCCTACCCCACGTGCTAGATAAATAAAGATGGTGGCCTAAAAGCAAATATGGCTCCTTCCGAACTCTCACCCTGCCAGACAGCGATGATAGGGATATTATGCTCATGCCACCTGGCCACACATGACCCAATGGAGAAGTCAGGGAGCAACAGAGATCTGCATTAAGGAGCTATCAAGAAGGAGACATACAGAGCTAGTGTCAATCAAACCAACCAAGCTTCTGAACATTCCCGCTAAGAACTTCTTCAGAATGCACTACTTTTTTCTGTCGGGGCTATTATTCATTTTAACTTAATGTTATGTTTTAAGCCTCCTACGTAAGTACACACCAGCTTTAAATGTTGTGGAATACTGCACTCATATATCTAGTCAAACTTCTGTTTGCTTTTTGCTGCATCCATAGCTACGATCTGAATAAATAAAGGAGAAAGGTTTGGCTCCCAACTCTACTCCCTGGGCCCCATGCCATCATTCCCCAAAACAAAGGAGGAAAGATGCCAGAAGTGAGAGACCAGGGGTAATGGTGAAGAAAAACAACATCCTGGCCAGGCACAGTGGCTCAGGCCTGTAATCCCAGCACTTTGGGAGGCTGAATGGGGAGGATCACTTGAGCATGGAAGGTCGAGGCTATAGTGACCCACGATTGTACCGCTGCACTCCAGCCTGGGCGACAAAGCAAGACCCTGTCTCAAAAAACCAAAAAACAGTCCGGGCACAGTAGCTCACACCGACAAATCCAGCACTTTGGGAGGCCGAGGCATGCGGATCACCTGAGGTTAGGAGTTCCAGACCAACCTGGCCAACATAGTGAAATCCTGCCTCTACTAAAAATACAAAGTTAGCTGGGCGTGGTAACGTGCGTCTATAGTCCCAACTACTCAGGAGGCTGAGGCAGGAGACTTGCTTGAACCCAGGAGGCCGAGGTTGCAAGATCACGCCACTGCACTCCAGCCTGGGCAACACAGCGAGACACCATCTCAAAACAAACAAGCAAACCAAAACAAAAATATCCTATTCTGGGTGGTAGTGAGCAGGGGCAGGCTCCCCAGGGAGGGATGGAGGAGGGGCAGGAAGGCATTTCATTAATTTCCTACAAGGAGTCAGCACATTTTATAACTGTGGGCAGGGAAGGGAGAAAAAGAGCTGCCAACCCACCCCTCTGCAGATGAGGTCACAGGCTCAGAGGGCGCCAGTGAAGCCCAGCTTGTAAGTGCTTGATCAGGACCTGAACCTGGAACCTGAAACTCAAGTCCTCTCTTCCCAGCTCAGGGCTCTCCCCCTCCACCTGGCTCCCCACCTGACTCCACAGGATCTGGTGGCTCTGT
This sequence comes from Hylobates moloch, assembly GCF_009828535.3. NCBI lineage: Eukaryota > Metazoa > Chordata > Mammalia > Primates > Hylobatidae > Hylobates > Hylobates moloch. The sequence goes on from NW_026652280.1 coordinate 81,383,054, forward strand.
GCTGTTTAAGTGACCCGCACCCTCTAGATTGCATCCCATAATAGCCACACCCATGACTGTATACTGGGTGGTTCCGTTCATCCAAACAAGAAAATCCAAGGAGTGAGCTTTGTCCTGGGACTTCCCAGGGCACAACCACACAGATGTGGACTGGGGTTTTCTAAAGAGTCTATTCTATCAGATTATTAAAACAAAGATGCAGGAGAGGTGAAGGTCATGGATTCAATCTCTAAATGAGCCCACTGTCACACAAAGGAAAATGAGGGGGATCCGTCCTGGCCGGGCATCTTCATGTTACGTCATCCACCTTCCTGCCCTCCTGTCTCAAAAGGCACCAGAGTCTTCTCAGAAAAGCCTTCCTGCTTGATCCAGTGACAACCACCACCTCCTGGGCACTCGATGCCACCTCCATGCCTCCTTCAGGACGTGGGGATCCATTATCCCATCTTGCTTCAAAATCTTTACCCTCTCTCTCACCAGCTCCTTTTGCTCAGCCTATAAACATCATCAAGTCTCCCCCAAACTGAAAAGATCTCCCTGTGTCTGCCTCCTGCACCCAGTGATGGTGCCATCTCTCCTCTTACCTTCAACACCAGGCTTCCTGGTAGTCCCCCTTCATCTCCTAAACTTCTCCCAGTAATTCCTAAGCACCCCCACTCCGCCAAAATGTGCAATCAAGCCCAGCTGCTCTATGGAAACAGCCCTCTCAAGGGCCACACATAGTCCACTAAGTGTCACATCTAGGAGCTACTTCTCAGCACCCATCCCGCTCAACCTCCCTGCATCAATTAACCCAGCAGAAAAACTCTCTTCCTTATGAAATGTGCTAATGGCAAGCGCTATTCCCTCCTTACCCAAAAGGCATTTCCCTCCCCTTGGCTGGAAGAATCCTGTTTGTTCAAGGACAGCAAAGAGATTTTTTTTATTTCACCAAGACAGGCATAGCCCCTGGTCCAAAGCAAGCATGTGTCCTTCTGCCCAGTGGGATCTAGGGGGAGATTAGCAGGGGTCTTCTGGGGACGATCCCTCCATCATCACCACCGCACATCCCACCAATAAAAGAGGCATGAGGAGAACGTCTGTTCCACGCTGTTGCTGTTGCCTGCCTTTGAACGCATCATGTGAGGATGTGATGCCCAAGGCTAGGAGAAAGGCAAGAGGGCCTTGGTGACACTGACACAGAGCTTAGATGCTGAACACCCAGACTGTGAGAAAAATTAGCGCTTTTATCTAATCACCTGGACAACTTTGCTGTTACCCACAGCGAAAAGCCTCCCCAGCTGACGTAGCCCTCCTCCGTTGGTTACTGCCTCCTCCCTCTGTCCCTCCTTATCAAGTCTCCTTGACAGCCCCTCTGCCCACCCCTTGAATATCAGTGTTCCCCTGGCCCTCTGCCCCATGGACCTCTGAAATTCATGCCCTCATCATCTACCTGTTTGTCAACTCAGTGAATACCTGTCAGCACCTTTTATGTTCCAATAGGTATGGTAGAGTTGACACTCTAGTGGGGGAGAGAAACAATAAATAAGTTGAACAACTAAAAAATTCCAAGTTGTCCGGCCGGGCACGGTGGCTCACGCTTGTAATCCCAGCACTTTGGGAGGCCAAGGTGGGCGGATCACGAGGTCAGGAGATCGAGACCATCCTGGCTAACACAGTGAAACCCCGTCTCTACTAAAAATACAAAAAAAAAATTCACCAGGCGTGGTGGCGGGCGCCTGTGGTCCCAGCTGCTCGGGAGGCTGAGGCAGGAGAATGGCGCAAAACCCCGGGGGCGGAGCTTGCAGTGAGCCGAGATCTCGCCACTGCACTCCAGCCTGGGCAACAGAGCGAGACTCCGCCTCAAAAAAAAAAAAAAAAAATTCCAAGTTGTGATCAGTGTATGCGCTGAATGAAATGACTGGCTAAAGAAGATGCTGAGAGGGCCTGTGGAACCCCTTAGGTTGTGGGCAGTGACCTGAGAGGGGACATTTAGCTTGAAGTTTGAAGAATGGGAAGGAGCCAGCCACGCAAAGACAAGGACGAGCATTCCCGACAGTGGCAACGATGGTGAACCCTGGATGAGGACCTGAGGAAGGAAAGACATGGCGTGTGGGGACCAAAAGGAAGCCAGTGAGGCTAGACGGACAAGAGTGATGAGGAGAGGGGACGTCAGATGAAGCTGGGATCTGGCGTAGAACCTTGTAAGCCACAGGAAGATGGTGGTTGTTATGCTAAGTGTGGCTGGAAGTCATTGGATATGAGGATTCACAATCAAATGTGTGCCCCTAAAAGACCCCTGTGGCTGAAATTTGGAGCTGGATGGAAGAGGAAAGATCATGGACCATGTGGACTCACAGCCATCCAGGTGAGACGGTGGTGACTTGACCTGCAGTGGCGGCGGTAGAGATGGAGAGAGGTGGCCACCTATATGATGTCTTTCCAATGTGGAAATGATGGGACTTGCTGACAAGGGGATGTGAGGGCTGAGGAAGAGGGACGCATTGAGGATAACACTCAAGTTTTCTAGCTTGAAGGCAGGCGGGCTGATACTATTTGTTGAGATGGAGAAGCAGGTTCAGGGGTCGGGGAGGCAAATCATTTTGGAGCTCCACTTTGAGTTCCATTTCGCAAATGCTGAGCTTGAAACGCTTGAGAAACATCCAAGTGAAGAAGAAAGGGGCAGCTCAGTGTTCAAGGCTGGAGCCCAGGGAGTTGGGAATTGTCAACCTACAGATGGTATTTAAAGTTCTGGGAAGGCTGGGCATGGTGGCTCACGCCTATAATCCCAGCACTTTGGGAGGCCGCGGCAGGCGGATCACGAGGTCAGGAGATAGAGACAATCCTGGATAACACAGTGAAACCCCGTCTCTACTAAAAATATAAAAATTAGCCGGGCGTGGTGGCGGGTACCTGTAGTCCCAGCTACTCGGGAGGCTGAGGCAGGAGAATGGCGTGAACCCCGAAGGCAGAGGCTGAAGTGAGCCAAGATTGTGCCACTGCACTCCAGCCTGGGTGACAGAGCGAGACTCTGTCTCAAAAATAATAATAATAATAACAATAAAGTTCTGGGAATGGGTAAGGTTCACCACGCAGGGCCATCAGGTCATTTCAGCTACAAGTAGTGTTTATTTTTCACTTCTTGCTCTCTCTTCTCATGATGTGAGGTTGTCACAGGCTATCAATTATAAATCCAGTGTATTTCTGAAAGCTATGCTCTCTCCTTCCATTCCCTGGCTGGCGCCCTTCCAGCCTTCACCTTGCCTCCCCTGGAGACTTTTCATAACCACCTGGCCTTGGTCCCTCCAGCTCACCTGCACCCTGCCACTGTGGGGTCTGCCCCTTGCTCAGCTGTAGAAAAGCTGAAACCAGAGAGGGAGGCAGGAGGCAACCTCAGAGAGGCAGCTGTGGAGCAACACCAGGTGGGATCAGGGTCACCCAGGCCTGAGCTGGAGAGGAGCCAGCGAACAAGAGAGAACCAGGTGCCCAGCTTATAACCACAGCAACCGGGGAGAGCGGGGCAGAGGCTGGTAGTGCATCCTATTCTTCACCCTGCTCTGATGAAATGGCTTTATTAGTCCAGCTCACTGGCACCAACCCAGGTAGTTTCAAAGCTAAAGGTACCACCCAACACCTGGCATGTCAGGGGACACTCGTGAAAACAAATACTAGCAAAATAACAATGACTAACGTTTACTGAACTCTTCCAATGTGGTGGTTTGTCCCAGCTCCACTACGTGACTGGGCTTGGTGAACTCTCCTAGCCTCATCTGTAATGTGGGATTCAATGAGTTAACTCACGATAAAGTATCTTAGCTGATGCCTAACACAAAGAACATGCTCAATACTGAAAGGTATAATTGCTGTGAATATGATTATGATTAAAACAAAAGTCAACTCGTGTCTTTTTCCTGCATGAAAATCTCCAGTGGAGGAAGAGTGTGGTGGTTCACATCTGTTCCCAGCACTTTGGGAGGCCGAGGCAGGTGGATTGCTTGGGCCCAGGAGTTCAAGACCAGCCTGGGCAGCATAGCAAGACCCTGTCTCTATTTTTTATTTTATTTTATTTTATTTTATTTTATTTTATTTTATTTTATTTTGAGATGGAGTTTTGCTCTTGTCACCCAGGCTGCAGTGCAATGGTATGATCTTGGCTCACGGCAACCTCTGTCTCCCGGGTTCAAGCAATTCTCCTGCCTCAGCCTCCCGAGTAGCTGAGATTACAGGCACCCACCACCACGCCTGGCTATTTTTTTTGTATTTTGTTGTTGTTGTTGTTGTTTATTTATTTGTATTTTTAGTAGAGATAGGGTTTCACCATGTTGGCCAGGCTGGTCTCAAGCTCCTGACCTCAGGCGATCCAACCGCCTTGGCCCCACAAAGTACTGGGATTAAAGGCGTGAGCCACCACCCCCGGCCTCTATTTTAAAATAAATAATAGAGAATTTAAAATTTAAAAATCTCCCAGCAGCTCCCTGCCCCCAGACATAAAACCTCACCAACAGCCAGCCCATGCAAACTACAGCTCCAGCTGTGCCGTGTCCCTCACCATTTCCTGAAAGTGCTGTGCACCGTCAGACCTCCAAGCCTTTGCTCCCGCCGTCTCCCTTGCCTGCAATACCCTCCTTGACCTTCTCCACCAGAGAGGAGAGAGAAAGTCATCAGCAGAGCAGTCGACAGCCAATAGCCCTAGGCCCACTGGACTTTCAGACTGGGACACCTCTCTCGCCTTTGCATTCTGGGCATCTAGCACAGCACCAGACACTCAATAGATACTGATGGCAGAAATATTAAAAGCTTGTTACATTTTTAAAGAGTAGAGAAGGTTGGCCGGGCGTGGTGGCTCACGCTTGTAATCCCAGCACTTTGGGAGGCCGAGGCGGGTGGATCACGAGGTCAGGAGATCGAGACCATGGTAAAACCCCGTCTCTACTAAAAATACAAAAAATTAGCCGGGCGTGGTGGCAGGCGCCTGTAGTCTCAGCTACTCGGGAGGCTGAGGCAGGAGAATGGCGTGAACCCGGGAGGCGGAGCTTGCAGTGAGCTGAGATCGCGCCACTGCACTCCAGCCTGGGTGACAGAGCGAGACTCCGTCTCAAAAAAAAAAAAAAAAAAGTAGGGAAGGTGGGTGGCAAGCTCAGTTCAAGATTCCAGGAAGAGGCTGGACGCGGTGGCTCACGCCTGTAATCGCAGCACTTTGGGAGGCCAAGGCGGGCGGAGAAGAGATGAGACAGAGACCCGTCTTTGGTACATGGAGATGATGTCACTGACCCAAAGCTAGGGAGGGGGCGGGCTCAGATGTTGGTTCTTCCAGGAATCTTTTTTTTTTTTTTTGATACGGAGTCTCAATCTGTCACTCAGGCTAGAGTGCAGTGGTACAATCTCAGCTCACTGCAACTTCCGTCTCCCAGCTTCAAAGCAATCCTTGTAACAAGACTTCAGTTTAAAGAAAACCAACAACATAATGTATTTAGGAACCCAAGACCAGAGCAAAATGTCGGGTCAGAGAAAGGCCCTCCTCCAGCCCTGCTTCCCATCCAGGACCCTCCTCATTCTCAGACACTCACCCTATGTCCATTCTAGGCCCTTCCCAGCTGACAGCCTGGCAGGATGGCTGCCAGTAATTGCTTGAAATGGTTGCTTAATAGGATTATCTCAAAGATAAAAAATCTTCCATCTAAAAAAAAAAAAAATTGTCCGGGCGCGATGGCTCATGTCTGTAATCCCAGCATTTTGGGAGGCCGAGGCAGGAGGATAACTTGAGGTCAGGAGTTCAAGACCAGCCTGGCCAACATGGTAAAACCCCGTCTCCACTAGAAATACAAAAATTATCCAAGCATAGTGGCGTGAGCCTGTAATCCCAGCTACTCAGGAGGCTGAGGCAGAAGAATTGCTTGAACCGGAAGGTGGAGGTTGCATTTAGCCAAGATCACACCATTGCACTCCAGTCTGGGTGACAGAGCGAGACCCCGTCTCAAAAAAAAAAAAAAAAAAAAAATTAATCTCATAGGATAGATGGCACTTCAGAGCTCGTAACAACTAGCAAACTAATTTTTTTTTTTTTTTGGATGGAGTCTTGCTCTGTCTCCCAGGCTGGAGTTCTGTGGCAGGATCTCGGCTCACTGCAAGCTCCGCCTCCCGGGTTCATGCCATTCTCCTGCCTCAGCCTCCCGAGTAGCTGGGATTACAGGCACCCGCCACCACACCTGGCTAATTTTTGTATTTTTTTTTTAGTAGAAACTGGGTTTCACCGTGTTAGCCAGGATGGTCTCGATCTCCTGACCTCGTGATCCGCCTGCCTCGGCCTCCCAAAGTGCTGGGATTGCAGGCGTGAGCCACCGCACCCAGTCTGCAAACTAATCTTAAGAAGCCTGCCTGGCAGGGCACAAATCCCACCCCAAAGAGAGGAATGACAATAACAGATACATTTGTTAAGTACTTCCTTTATGCCAGGCAGTTTACATTTGTAATCTCATGTTATCCTTATAGCAATACTGTGACGTACATGGCTTATTATCTCCATTTGCAGCAAGAGGGAAACTGAGGCTAAGGAAGTGCAGCCAGTCAGTGAGAAAGCCAGAAGTGGATGCAGGCTGTCCCGCTCTGGAACCCATGCTACTCAGCCTATTCCATTGCATTGTCTGCAGAGAGGGTCTATGCTGTGATTCCACAGGTCAAGGGCTGAGAGGTCTGTTGGATTCCTGTGGTTTCTTACAAGCTGCTATTATTGGTTGTGTGGGCGGATGGGTGATTGGAGGCAGAATAGGAAGGAGTTGTAAGAACAGTCACCCGGGGACTGCCTCATTCAAGCCTTCATGTTCGTGCCATATTTTTATCTTGGCCTTTATCTAAGTCTTCTCATGCTTAGGGATGACCCAGACTGATGACAGCAGGCATCTTCAGCAACCTCTGCACCCTGAGGCTGAGCTCCTCCTGGGCTCACACAATGGGACAAGTGAGATGGTAAAAGGTGTTTCAGGCCAGGCGCAGTGGCTTACCGCACCTGTAATCCCAACACTTTGGGAGTCCAAGGCCGGCAGATCACTTGAGGTCAGGTGTTGGAGACCAGCCTGGCCAACATAGTGAAACCTCCTCTTTACTAAAAATAAAAAAATTAGCCAGTCATGGTGGCACGCACCTGTAGTGCCAGCTACTTAGGAAGCTGAGGCACAAGAATCACTTGAACCCAGGAGGTAGAGGTTGCAGTAAACCAAGATCGAGCCACTGCACTCCAGTGGGCAACAGAGCGAGACTCTGTTTCAACAAAAAAGGTGTTTCAGCAAATTTTGCAAGAATAATATGAACACCCTACACCCATCTGCTGCCCAAAACAAAGTCATACGTCCCAGGAGCATCCCACCTCCAAGCCCCACCCCCATCTATATACTTCTTTTCTGGAGGCATGGACACCATCACCTCAGTGGCACGTCAGAAGGAATGTGTCTGCTTTATCCCACAATGCAGATGGATCTTTCATCATCAATGCCTTAAAGCTCATCATTACTGCTCTTGCCCAGCTCGTCATCAGCTTCCCTGATGACCACTTCAGCTCCAGGATAATCTCTTCCACCTCATCCTCGTTCAAGGAGAAACCATGACATTCAGCCCCATTTGGATCGTGGAAGTCAAATGAGTGGTAACAATAATAAGAATAATAATTTAGCTATAATGTATTGGGTACTTACTGTGTGTCGGGAACATGACAACTCAGAGATAAGGAAACTGAGGCTTAGAAACACCCCAGGACACCCAGCTAGTCAACAGCAGAACCAGGATTCGAACCCGGGACCTGAACTTGGCACTGCACCACTGCCTTGTAAGAAGGCTCCAGTCTGGTGTCTGTAAGAGCTGCGAGAGCATACAAGGCTGTCTCGGTCCACCAAAATGAGTGGGTGACTTGAGGAGCCTCTGGAAGTCAAAGGTGGAGTTTGAATTCTAGGTCTGGATTAAGCAGGCTATGTTCTAGGAACACATCTCAACAAGAGGATTGTGTCTAAACACATGCTGCTATGTGCACAGTCAGAAATTCTAAATTACTTCCCAAAGCTGCCCAAGAATTTGAAAAGAATCCTTCCCATCTGGCCGGGCGTGGTGGCTCACGCCTGTAATCCCAGCACTTTGGGAGGCTGAGGCAGGCGGATCACAAGGACCAGCCTGACCAACATGGTGAAACCCTGTCTCTACTAAAAATACAAAAATTAGCCAGGCATGGTGGCGCATGCCTGTAATCCCAGCTACTCTGGAGGCTGAGGCAGGAGAATCTGTTGAACCCGGGAGGCGGAGGTTGCAGTGAGCTAAGATGGTGCCACTGCACTGCATGCAGCCAGGGGCAACAGAGCGAATCTGTCTCAAAAAAAAAAAAAAAAGAAAGAAAATTGGCCGGGCATGGTGGCTCACGCCTGTAATCCCAGCACTTTGGGAGGCCGAGGCAGATGGATCACGAGGTCAGGAGATCGAGACCATCCTGGCTAACACGGTGAAACCCTGTCTCTACTAAAAATACAAAAAATTAGCCAGGCATGGTGGCGGGCGCCTGTAGTCCCAGCTACTCGGGAGGCTGAGCCAGGAGAATGGCGTGAACCCGGGAGGCGGAGGTTGCAGTGAGCCGAGATGGTGCCACTGCACTCCAGCCTGGGCGACAGAGCGAGACTCCATCTCAAAAAAAATAAAAGAAAAGAAATAAGAATCCCTCCCGTCTTCAGGAAATTATGAAAAACCAATCTAAATAACAACACAAAATGTGAATAAGAAGGTGAAGGAACTGAAATGTTTCATAATGAGAGCTGGAACTTCTGACCCTCATTCCAGCAATATTTTCCCAGGATTGCCACCCTGGGGACCCGCTCCTTTAGCCAAAATTATGGGGTAAGGAGATGTCAAGCCCCGAAACTCCCAGCCTTTCAGGGTTCACAGGGATAGATCTGCCAGGGCAATGGGGAGAAGAGTGGGAGGGGGAGGAGAGGAGGAAGAAGAGGGAGAAAGGAGTGAGAGGAATTTAATCAGTGATCTCCCCACACTGGTCATGAGATATGCAAGGAATTGAAATGCCTGCCCCCATGTCTGCTCCAGCCCCTCCTCAGACGGCTCCAAGAATTTGAGAATCCACATGCTCCTTAAGTGATCTCCACTGAAGGCTCAGATTTGCATTTCTTTTTATTTATTTATTATTAATTTTTGAGACGGAGTTTTGCTCTTTTGCCCAGGCTGGAGTGAAGTGGCGCAATCTCAGCTCACTCACTGCAACCTCCGCCCCGTGGGGTCAAGCGATTCTCCTGCCTCAGCCTCCCCAGTAGTTGGGATTACAGGCGTACGCCACCATGCTCGACTAATTTTTGTATTTTTAGTAGAGACGGGGTTTCGCCAGGTTGGCCAGGCTGGTGTCGAACTCCTGACCTCAGGTGATCCACCTGCCTCAGCCTCCCAAAGTGCTGGGATTACAGGCGTGAGCCACGGCGCCCGGCCACATTTCTTAAGGAAATGCACCAACTAGCTCCGCTAGAAGGCCTGAAATGGCTTCAGAACACTTAAAGGAATTGGCCCCCTTAAGAGAGTGTCCTGATCCCATGAAGGCTGGGCTGACTGGTGGCCCAGTGCTGGCTCCCCATTTTGCCTTTCATTTTATTCCCCCCAAGCCACGTTCCTTAAGAAATGTGGCCAGGCGCGGTGGCTCCCGCCTGTAATCCCAGGACATTGGGAGGTCGAGGCGGGCGGATCTCCTGAGGTCGGCAGTTTGAGACCAGCCTGACCAACATGGAGAAACCCTGTCTCTACTAAAAATACAAAATTAGCCAAGAGTGGTGGCGCATACCTATAATCCCAGCTACTCAGGAGGCTGGGGCAGGAGAATCACTTGAACCTGGGAGGTGGAGGTTGCGGTGAGCCGAGATGGCGCCACTGCACTCCAACCTGGACAACAAGAGCAAATCTCCATCTCAAAAGAAAAATTAGCTGGGCATGGTGGTGGGCACTTGTAATCCCAGCTACTAGGGAGGCTGAGGCAGGAGAATTGCTTGAACCTGGGAGGTGAAGGTTGCAGTGAGCCAAGATCACACCATTGCACTCCAGCCTGGGTAACAAGAGCAAATTTCCATCTCAAAAAAAAAAAACATACAAAATTAACTAGCTGTGGTGGCGGGTGCCTATAATCCCAGCTACTTGAGAGGCTGAGGCAGGAGAATCGCTTGAACCTGGGAGGTGGAAGTTGCAGTGAGCCAAGATCACGCCACTGCACTCCAGACTGAGCAACAAGAGCGAAACTCTGTCTCCAAAAAAAACAAAAGAGGAAAGTCAGACACACAAAGAGACACCAGGGATACACAAGCACAGAGGCAAAAGCACGTGAGGACACAGGGAAAAGACAGAGTGCAAGCCGAGAGAGGTCTCTCGGGAAGCAAACCCTGCCAATACCTTGATCTTGGACTTCCAGCCTCCAGAATGGTGACAAAATAAATGTATGTTGTTGAAGCCACTCAGGCTGTGTTATTTATGTTACAGCAGCCTGAGCAAAAAATACAGCCCTCATCATTGGCCTTTGCCACTTTCTGTGGCTGATAATGATAATAAAGATTAACATTAGTACAGGTCAAGCACTGTGCTAGGCAGTCTTTATGCTTTAGGCAGTTTGCATGCTTATTTCATTCAATCTACTGACAACATAGGGAACATTATTACCCCATTTTACAAAGGGGAAAACTGACACTCAGAGAGGTTAATAACTTGCCCAAGAGCACCCAGCAGATACATGACTGAGATTTCAACCCAGTTGGCTGGGTTGGCTCTCAGACCAGTTTGACCCTGATGGACACTCCCTGGCCAGGTGTGAGGCTTGGCCCCATAGTTCCAAGCTACCATTCGAGGCTGGTCTCCCTAGAACCTCGGTGGTGGCATGTCACCCCACGAGCCCATCAACTTCATGTCCCACAGCAGAGCCCTGCCTCCTCTGAAGGCCTGTAGATCACTTAGTCGATCTGGATCAGAGACTAGGATTTCACACTTATAAGCCCCACCCCTGCCACCGCCTATGGCTGAGTCTGGAGCAGGCGGTTCAGACAGTCATCATTCCTTTCCTTTCCTCTCCTAGGGATGCCTCCAGCTCTTTGTCCTTTGTCAGCAGGAATGAGCCCAGGGAACAAACAAGCCCCTTACCTGGAGTCACCTGACCTCAGGAACTCTTAAATCATCCCAGTAATGAAGTGCCCTAAGGACTCTAGCTCATTGATTCATCTTAGAAAAGGCTTAGTTCAGGCTGGGCACGGTGGCTCATGCCTGTAATCCCAGCACTTTGGGAGGCCGAGGTGGGAGGATCACCTGAGGTCAGGAGTTCAAGACTAGCCTAGCCAACATGGCGAAACCGTCTACTAAATATACAAAAGAAAACCCTCTACTAAAATACAAAAAGTTTGCCGGCCACGGTGTAATCCCAGCACTTTGGGAGGCCGAGGCAGGTGGATCACGAGGTCAGGAGATCAAGACTATCCTAGCTAACACGGTAAAACCCCATCTCTACTAAAAGTACAAAAAAATTAGCCAGGTATGGTGGCACGCACCTGTAGTCCCAGCTACTCGGAAGGCTGAGGCAGGAGAATCGCTTGAACCCGGGAGGCAGAGGTTGAAGTGAGTCGAGATGTTGCCACTGCACTCCAGCCTGGGTGACAGAACGAGACTCCTTTAAAAAAAAAAAAAAAAAAAAAAAAAGAAGACAAAACAAAATACAAAAATTAGCTGGGCATGGTGCCACAAGCCTGTAATACCAGCTACTCAGGAGGCTGAGGCAGGGAAATAGCTTGAACCCAGAGGCGGAGGTTGCAGTGAGCCAAGATCAAGCCACCACACTCGTCTGGGTGACAGAGCAAAACGCCATCTCAAAAAAAAAAAAAAAAAAAAAAAAAAAAAAATGGAACGAAAAGGCTTAGTTCAGCAAATTAACATGAAAACAGAAAGCCAAATGCCGCATTTCTCACTTATAAGTGGGAGCTAAACACTGAGCACACATAGACATAAACATGGAAACAAGAGATACTGTGACCACCAGAGAAGGGAGGAATGGGGACATGGGCTGAAAACTACCTACTGGTGGTACTATGCTCGCCACCTGTGTCCAATATACCCATGTGACAATCCTACACATGTACCTGTATCTAAAAGAGAAGCTGAAATTTTTTTTTTTTTGATGGAGTCTTACTCTTGTTGCGCAGGTTGGAGCGCAGTGGCGCCATCTCAGCTCACTGCAACCTCCACCTCCCGGTTTCCAGTGATTCTCCTGCCTCAGCCTCCCGAGTAGCTGGGACTACAGGTGCCCGCCAACATGCCCGGCTAATTTTTTTTTGTATTTTTAGTAGAGACAGGGTTTCACCATGTTGGCCAGGCTGGTTTCAAACTCCTGACCTCATGATCCACCTGCCTTGGCCTCCCAAAGTGCTGGGATTACAGGCGTGAGCCACCGTGCTGGGCCCGAAGAGCTGAAATTTTTTTAAAAAGAAAGAAAGAAAATACTTAGTTCATAAGCAACAGAACTGATAGCTGTCCAGCAAGAATAAGAACAGGACCACTTCTTAGCCCCCACGTCAGAAGGTCAGAGCTTCAGTGGGCCTTAGGGACGGTCCCTCCTGATCCCCTCACCAGAGGGGCCACATGATACAGCACAGAGTGCACCATGGTTCTGAGACAGGAGAGTCTGGTGTAAGCTGGAGTAGACAGTCACTTTCTGCAACTAACTCACCCTCCCTACAACTCCTCTGCTGGAAAATGCCAAGTCACCCCTTATAATCAACAAAGCCAAGCTTTGTAAGTACTAAATTACTTTGGAGGGTGGGAGGAGGGCAAAAAAATTGGCCAGTACTTGTTATAGCTCTCATTTCACTCTGTATCAGGGTTCATTAGTTCCCTACCTGGCTTCTTCTGCCTGTGTTATAAACCTCTTGTTTATAACAAGAGTGTTTCCTCCACTGCCCCAAGGACAGGAGCTGGTTCTGTTTCCTCAAGGTGTAGATCCTGAACCACCTGCACCAGACTCACCTGGAGGGCTTATTAAATGTGAATTCCTGGTCCCTGCTCCAGATTTACTGAATCAGATGCTCTAGGGTGGGACCTAGGAATTTGCCCCAAGTACCCCAGCTGTTTCAAAGTCCACTGCTCTGCTGGCTTCTATGTTTAACTGTGGCCTGTCCCACTAAGGAAGCTGGTCAGGCCCTGATGTGGAACTAGGTAGGATTGCCACCTGTCCTGGTTCGGACTGAGGGGTTTCCTGGGATGAGCCTCTCGGAGTGCTAAAAGGAGGACAGTTTACAGGGCAAACTGGGATGGCTGGTCACCCCAGCACCTCTCCAAACTCCCCACACAAGGGCAAGGAGCAGGGGTTCCCAAGCTTACAGGTAAGAGGGTCCCCAAAGCACTCATACTTGGTGTTGGAATGCACCACAAATGTACTCAGTTGAATGTGGACATGGGTGATATTTTGAGATTTCACAACACTTCACATGAAAAAATAAAGTCAGACCACAGGGAACTGACTCAGGGCACTGGAAATGGATCCTGCTTCTCCAGCCTGTCCCCTGCCCAAAACCTTCAGTCTGCACTGAAAGCAGCCATCACTTACCCTAAGCTGACTGTTCCTTCAGCATCAGAGGGTCACCCCTGGGGAGGAGGAAGTCATGAAAATCATGGGATGTCAGGACCAGACACTCTCCCGGAGCTCACACATCCCTGGCCCCCCATTTCTCAGAAGAGAAAACTAAAGTCCAGAAGGGCCCAGTGATGGAGAGGCACACAGCCAGCCAGCCCAGAGATGAATGCCTCTCTCCTGACCTCCACACCTCCACACAAGCCCTTCTGCTGGGCAGAAAATGACAGGAGCAGGAAAAAGCCCAGAAATATTCATTGAGAAGGAGGCTAGATGCATAGAATAGTCAAAACAAAAGAGCCTTAAGGCATCAGGGTCCCCTAATCTCCTGCATGTCACAGATGAAGAAACTGAGACACAGAGGTCAAATATGTTTCCCAAGACGACATATAGGAAACCCCTCTTACAGGTCATTTAGGGTCTGTCCACAGTGGCTTTAGACGTGTGTGCCACCAACAACTCTTGGCCAGACATGGTGGCTCACACCTGTAATCCCAGCACTTTGGGAGGCTGAGGCGGGTGGATCACTTGAGGTCAGGAGTTCAAGGCCAGCCTTGTCTACATGGTGAAACCCCATCTCTACTAATAATACAAAAATTAGCTGGGCATAGCTATTCCGGAGGCTGAGGCAGGAGAATCGCTTGAACCCAGGAGGCAGAGGTAGTGGTGAGCCGAGATCGCACCATTGCCTGGGAAACAAGAGCGAAACTCCGTCTCAAAAAAAAAAAAAAAAAAAAAATTAGCTGGGCGTGGTAGCTCACAGCTGTAATCCCAGCTACTCGGGAGGCTGAGGCACGAGACTCGCTTGAACTGGGGAGGCGGCGGTTGCAGGGAGCCACGATCACACCACTGCACTCCAGCCTGGGTGACAGCATGAAACTGTGTCTCAAAAATAAACAAATAAACATAAACCAGATCTGGAGACATGCTGCATCTGAAATGAGAGATTTTCATGACCCTGTCCACAGAAAGGGAGGACGAGAGCACTAGGAGATGGACTGCAGACCCTGATCCACAGACAAAATTGGAAGCCTTCAGCCTGGGGGAGCTCCCCAAGAGGCAGTGTACACCAGGCCCAGTCGGGGTGACTTGATAGTAGCAGGGAGTGGCTGGGGTGACATTCACTTTTCACTTTAAAACAGCTTTTGAGTTGTATGAAATAATTCATTAAATTTTTTTTTTTTTTTTTGAGACGGAGTCTCACTCTGTCACCCAGGCTGGAGTGCAGTGGCGCGATCTCAGCTCACTGCAAGCTCCGCCTCCCGGGTTCACGCCATTCTCCTGCCTCAGCCTCTCTGAGTAGCTGGGACTACAGGCGCCCGCCACCATGCCCAGCTAATTTTTTTTGTATTTTTAGTAGAGACGGGGTTTCACCATGGTCTCGATCTCCTGACCTCGTGATCCGCCCGCCTCGGCCTCCCAAAGTGCTGGGATTACAAGCGTGAGCCACCGCGCCCGGCCAATTCATTAAAATTTTTAATTCTGTGATATCTTTACAAAAATGATTAAAGAGGGAAAAATACCTTTCTTAAGCGGATTGTGACAGAAGAGAAGGAGAACAAGCCGTGAGTTTTGGAAAGCAGACAGATAAGGATGGCGGAATCAACTGCTGAGATCCAGGAAAAAGAACAAAAGACCCCTAGGACCCAGAGATAAAGTGGTCTCAGGTATCCTGGAGACGAGGTGGCTATCATGTGGTAGAGTGGGACTTCAAGTAGCCTTTTTTTTTTTTTGAGACGGAGTCTCAGAGTCTCGCTCTGTCACCCAGGCTGGAGTGCAGTGGTGTGATCTCGGCTCACTGGAAGCTCCACCTCCTGGGTTCACGCCATTCTCCTGCCTCAGCCTCCTGAGTAGCTGTGACTACAGGCACCTGCCACCATGCCTGGCTAATTTTTTTTTTTTTTTTTGTATTTTAGTAGAAACAGGGTTTCACTGTGTTAGCCAGGATGGTCTCGATCTCCTGACCTCGTGATCCGCCCGCCTCGGCCTCCCAAAGTGTTGGGATTACAGGCGTGGGCCACCGCACCTGGCCAAGTTCCCTTTTTTTTTTTTGAGACGCAGTCTCACCCTGTCGCCAGGCTGGAATGCAATGGCACCATCTCGGCTCACTGCAACCTCTGCCTCCCAGGTTCAAGCGTTTCTCCTGCCTCAGCCTCCCAAGCAGCTGTGATGACAGGCATGCGCCACCATACCCAGCTAATTTTTGTATTTTTAGTAGAGATGGGGTTTCATCATGTTGCCCAGGATGGTCTCGATCTCTTGACCTCGTGATCTGCCCACCTCGGCCTCCCAAAGTGCTGGGATTACAGGCGTGAGCCACTGCGCCCAGCCCAAGTTGCCTTTTTAAGTAAATTAAGAAGAAATCTAAATTTAATCAATCTGGAGATCATAAAACATTTCCATTTGTCAGAGTCAATAGTTAGAGAAGGGCCAAACCTAAGGATTTTAGAATTAATTCCTAAAAAGGATTTTAAATTCTCCGTAATTGAGAATTCAAAAATATTACCTCCATAACCAGCCTGGCCAACATACTGAAACCCCATCTCTACTAAAAATACAAAGATTAGCTGTGTATGGTGGTGTATGCCTGTAATCCCAGCTACTCGGGAGGCTGAGGCAGGAGAATCACTTGAACCCAGGAGGCGGAGGTTGTGGTGAGCCGAGATGGCGCCACTGCACTCCAGCCTGGGCAACAGAGCGAAACAACATTTCAAAAAAAAAAAAAAAACCTTCCACAGGATAGTTCACGGCAAAATGGGAACAATCTTCCAGGAACTGATGTCTTTGTGGCTGGCCCAGGAAAAAAATACCATGGCCATGTGGAATCCTTGGGGAATAAATGAGTCATTTTATAGGGAAGAATTTCCTGAATAGCTGAAGGTGAAACCTTTATGAGATGGGCATTTAAACTTTTAAATAGAAGTCTTTCTAAAATGGTTTCTTGGCCCCTGCATTCTAAAATACAGCACAAGGCACATTATTTCAGCAATCTCATTTTTAAGGTGGCACCCTAGAGCCTGCTGGCACCTTTAACTCCTCAGCATCTTACCTTCCTAACTTTCCCTCTCTCACCACAGTCCCCCCACCCCAACACCCACCCTCCACCCGCTGGGCCTCCACCACCCAACCTCCGCCCTCCCGTCTCATCTCAACTCTCTGGTCCCACCTCAGCCCTCCTTAGCACTGACAGTTATTCAAAGCTCAGCGACCACACCCAGTGGACCAGCAGTTTTCTGTCTCTATTTGTGAAAGCTACAGAACTGGAAACTACTGAAGACAGTCCCAGAACTAGGCTGTGGATAATTACAGCAACAGGCAACGTTCCTTTGCCACCGGACACTCGATTTACATATTTTATGAAGTCCTTACACCCTCAAAAGCAGCCAAGCACAGGTGGTTTTAGCCACATTTGTATGACGAAACTAAGTTTTACAGGTTAGATGAGCTTTGTAAGGGCACCTGGTTGGTAAACAGTAGATAGATAACTTAATCCAGATCTTCTAATGCGAAATCCACACACATTGCTACTTCTTGAATCACCTAATCTTAAGGATCAGTTATCTAAAATCCACCCAGAGAATGGGCAGAAGGAGTAAAAGTTGATTATCTGGTTACAAAGGGTTTCGACAGTGTTACTGGTCTGGATGTCATTGTTAATAGCCCTTAGTAGAAGAAATCGATGAGGATGGAGGAGCTTTGTTAATTTAGTTTCAGAAGAGTTGGCTTCAGGCCGGGCGTGGTGGCTCACGCCTATGATCCCAGCACTTTGGGAGGCTGAGGCAGGCCGATCACCTGAGGTCAGGAGTTCGAGACCAGCCTGGCCAACATGGAGAAACCCCGTCTCTACTAAAAATACAAAAATTAGCCGAGCGTGGTGCCCGTAATCCCAGCTACTCGGGAGGCTGAGGCAGGAGAATCACTTGAACCCAGGAAGCAGAGGTTGCGGTGAGGCGAGATCACGCCCCTGCACTCCAGCCTGGGTGACAGAGCCAGACTCAGTCTCAAAAAAAAAAAAAAAAAGAGTTGGCTTCTGCTATCTCCATCTCCCAGTCCTACAGACCAGGAATGTGTTTCTAACAATGTATCCATTTTAACCATATTCCAGGACAACAAGCAGTGTCTTCTGTTCCAATAAGTTAATTATAACAGGATGTTAGCAGTTTGGCTCTTTGAAGAGAGTACACACCCCACACTCACGCAAACTGGCGTCGCTTTAAATTTGTGACCACAGATCTCAAGTTGCCACCCAGCACTGCCTGGAAATGCTGCTGCATTTCTTAGCAAGTTCGCCTGTCCCTTTTTCAAGATGACTACTCCATTCCTCTCCTCCGTCCTCCAGCCTCCAGCCTCCAGCCTCCCTGCCGTCTTGCTTTCAGTTCATGATTTTGCCTCGTGCACCAAGAAAAATTAAGCCGTGATCAAGAGCTAGCTCATTTTCCCTCCATCAACACTTCCATTTCCCTACATCCCACTGTGCACGCTGTGAGGTCTGTTCTGCTGATAGGGTGACCAACTGGCCTGGTTTGCCTGGAACTGAGGGGGTTCCTGGGGTATGGAACTTGCTGGGTTTTTGGTTTTAGTTGTTTTTTTGTTTGGTTGGTTGGTTGGTTGGTTTTGGGTTTTATTTTTGTTTTTGTTTTTGTTTTTTTGGGAGACAGAGTCTTTCTCTATCAACCAGGCTGGAGTCCAGTGGTGCGATCTCGGCTCACTGCAACCTCAGACTCCCAGGTTCAATCAATTCTCCTGCCTCAGCCTCCCAAGTATCTGGAATTACAGGCGCTCACCACCACGCCCAGCTAATTTTTTTTTGTATTTGTAGTAGAGACGGGGCTTCACCATGTTGGCCAGGACGGTGTCAATCTCCTGACCTCGTGATCCGCCCGCCTCAGCCTCCCAAAGTGCTGGGATTACAGGCGTGAGCCACTGCGCCCGATGGGTTTTTTTTTTTTTTTTTTTTTTAAACAGGATCTTCCTGTGTCATCATTGCAGCCTCAATCACCCTGGCCCAAGTGATCCTCTCACCTCAGCCTCCCAAGTAGCAGAAACCACAGGCACGGGCCACCACACCCTGCTAATCTGCTAATCTTTTCCTTTTCTTTTTTTTTTTTGGCGGGGGTAGAGACAGACTCTTACTATGTTGATCAGGCTGGTCTCAAACTCCTGGGCTAGAGTGAGCCTCCTGCCTCAGCCTCCCAAAGTGCTGGGGTTACAGGCAGGAGCCACCACACCCAGCCTGAACTTGCTATTTTAAAATTGGATTTTCAGCTGGGCTCCTGGCTCACACCTGTAATCCCAGTACTTTGGGAGGCTGAGGCAGGTGGATCACCTGAGGTCGGGAGTTCGAGACCAGCCTGACCAACATGGTGAAACCCTGTCTCTACTAAAAATACAAAAATTAGCCGGGCGTGGTGCCGCGCACCTGTAGTCCCAGCTACTCAGGAGGCTGAGGCAGGAGAATCACTTGAACCCAGGAGGTGGAGGGTGCAGTGAGCTGAGATCGTGCCACTGTACTCCAGCCTGAGCAACAGACCAAGATTCCATCTCAAAAAAAAAAAATAAATAAATAGCCGAGTATGGTGGCATGTACCTGTAGTCCCAGCTATTTGAGAGGCTGAGGTAGGTGGATCGCTTGAGCCCAGGAGGTCGAGCTGTGATGGTGCCGCTGCACTCCAGCCTGGGCAACAGAGGGAGACCTTGACTCAAAAAAAAAAAAAAAAAAAGAAGTACACGCTTGGGTGATCTGGCAGCGTCAGGTTGCTGTAAAAGTTGCGGAACACCTGGTCTCAGTTTCTATAAGGTGTTTCCTTGTGGAGCAGTAACAAACAGCTCCTGGACAGACGCAGTCGGGAACCCCTTTTGAAGAGCTTTCCTCTAGATCCCACATCCTCCTGGCTTTCCTCCCCTCACACTTGCTGTTCCTCCCGTTTCCTTTGCTGCATCCTCTTCCTTTTCCTTTTCCTAGATCCCAGATGTTGGAGGGCCCCAAGGCTCAGCCCTTGGTCCTCTCTGTTGTTACTCCATGCTCTCCCGGTTGGTGCCAAGCAGTCTCTTGGCTGTAAATATCACCTACATACTGATGGCCCTTGCGGTGGATAGAGTTCTGTCCCCCCTCGAAAGATATGTTCAACTCCTAACCCCCAGTACCTGTGAATGGAATCTTATTTGGAAACAGGGTCTTTGCAGATGTGATCAAATTTTACCATGAGGTCGCCGGGCACGGTGGCTCATGCCTATAATCCCAGCACTTTGGGAGGCTGAGGCGGGCGGATCACGAGGTCGGGAGTTTGAGACCAGCCTGACCAACATGGTGAAACCCCGTCTCTACTAAAAATACAAAAATTAGCTGGGCGTTGTGGCAGGCACCTATAATTCCAGCTACTCAGAAGGTTGAGGCAGGAGAATCACTTGAACCTGGGAGGCGGAGGTTGCAGTGAGCCAAGATCGTGCCATTGCACTCCAGCCTGGGTAACAGAGCAAGACTCCGTCTCAAAAAAAAAAAAAAAAAATTTACCATGAGGTCATATTAAATTAGAGTCAGCCCTGATTTAATGACTGGTGTCCTTATAAGAGGAAACACAGAGACACAGACAAAGGCAGCCACACGGAGATGAGGGCAGAAATTGGAGTTATGCTGCTCTAAGCCAAGAAACACCAAGGATTCTGAGCACCAGCAGCTAGAAAGAGGCAAAGGAGGATTCTTCCCTAGAACCTTTCAGAGGGAACATGACCCTGCTAGCACTGTAATTTTGGGCTTCTATCCTCCAGAAGTGGAAGACAATAGCCTCCAGAACAATAAGTGGCTGTTGTTTTAAGCCACTCAGTTTGTGATAATTATAGCAACCAAGAGAAACTAATACAACCCCCAATTTATATCTCTAGCCTGGGCCAGGTGCAGTGGCTCACACCTGTAATCCCAGCACTTTGGGAGGCCGAGGCGAGCGGATCACTCAAGGCCAGGAGTTCAAGACCAGTCTGGCCAACATGGCAAAACCCCGTCTCTACTAAAAATACAAAAATTAGCTGAGCATTGTGGCACACACCTGTAGTCCCAGCTAGTCAGGAGGCTGAGGCAGGAGAATCACCTGAACCTGGGAGGTGGAGGTTGCAGTGAGCCGAGATCACGCCACCACACTCCAGCCTGGGCAACAGAGCAAGACTCTGTCTCGAAAAAAAAAATTTTGTTTTTAATTGTATCTCTAGCCTGTACTGCTCCTCTGAACACCAGAGTTGTATATAGCCAGCTACACACTTGGCCTCTCTTCTTGGCTGTCTGTTAAGGATCCCAAACTTAACGTATCCAAAACTAAAGTTTTGATTTTTTTTTTTTTTTTTTTACCAGACTCTCTTCTCATTTCTCCCAACTCAGTAAATGACAAGGCCATTCAGCCAGCTGTCAAGTCCAAAAACTTAGAAGTCATCCTTGATTTGTCTCTCACCCCTGCCTCCTACATATCTAATTTATCAGCAATTTCCATCAGCTGTGCATTCAAGCTGTTTCTTCTTCTGCCAGCCATCATTGCATCTTGCCTCACTAGTTTATTTCCGGAAGACAAGAACTTAGTCACTTAATCACTACTATCTCCCAGGCCTGGGATATGATAGATATCCAGTAAATATTTGTTAGATCAGTGAAGTAAAATCTTATTAATGCAAACATTCCCCTGATAGAGAATTTGTGATCATTTAAACATAGGCTACAATGCAAATTAACAACATAACTAAGATAAGGAAGCATTTTAACTATGTAGAATAATAAACTGTTTACAAACAACATACCTGTTAATTATCTGTGTACTCATTATGATTCCTAATTATCTCTTTTAAAAGACCTGGTTTACTTGGTTATGCAAAGCCTAGATCATTCCTTGCAGCTTATTTCAATACATTTAAATTATATCCAAAACTTAGCCAGGCATGGAGGCGCACGCCTGTAGTCCCAGCTACTTGGGGGGCTGAGGTGGGAGGATCACCTGAGCCCAGGAGGCAGAGGCTGTAGTAAATCATGTTCATGACACCGCACTCCAGTGTGGGTGACAAAGTGAGAAAAAAAAAAAAAAAAAAAAGTATATCCTTGAAAGTAATATAATTATACTTCTTTAAAAGAAAACAAATTCTACAATTTAAACTTTTGCAGTGATCACATTAGAAAGTACACCCTATGAATGCCTTAAATTCTTGGTGTCTGTCTGTATTCTCTACCTCACCTAGCATTCCAAAAATCCCTCTTGAGGCTTGGCACAGTGGCTCACGCCTGTAATCCCAGCACTTTGGGAGGCCAAGGCAGGCAGATCACCTGAGGTCAGGAGTTTGAGACCAGCCTGGTCAACATGGGGAAATCCCATCTCTACTGAAAATACAAACATTAGCTGGGCATGGTGGCGCGTGCCTGTAATCCCCGCTACTCAGGAGACTGAGGCAGGAGAATTGCTTGAACCTGGGAGGCGGAGGTTGCAGTGAGCCAAGATCACACCACTGCCCTCCAGCCTGGGCAACAGAGTGAGACTCCATCTCAAACAACAACAACAAAATGCCTCTTGAAACAGTCAAGCCTTTTGACACCAAGGAAATCATCTTAGCTGTGATTGGTTTGGAAAAAAGAGAGGGATACTCAGGCAATTCCCAACATCCTACTAAAACTTTCAGCAACATATCTCTTCAGTATATATTCAGTGGCCCAAAATGTCATTTTCCCAGACAAATGGCTGCATATCATTCTCTTCTTTAAAGTTCGGTTCAGCTCACAAAGTACTTCCTCAAGCCTTATCTCAGGTCAGACACAGTGCCGGGGTCAAAGGCTCAAAGATGAGTAAACAATACAAGGTCCCTGTCCTCTAGAATCTTCTTCCATTGAGGGATGATGATATTAGTTATATTAATTACATGGTGATTTGGCTGGGCACAGTGGCTCATGCCTGTAATCCTAGCACTTTGGGAGGCCGAGGTGGGCATATCACTTGAGGTCAGGAGTTTGAGATTGCCTAGGCAACATGGCGAGACTCTGTCTCTACTAAAATACAAAAAATTAGCCAGGTGTGGTGGCACGTGCCTGTAGTCCTAGCTACTTGGGAGGCTGAGGCAGGAGAATCACTTGAACCTAAGAGGTGGAGGTTGCAGTGAGCTGAGCTGGCCCCATTGCACTCCAGCCTGGGTGACAAAGAGAGACTCTGTCTCCCAAAAAAAAGAAAAAAAAAAAAAAATATATATATATATATATGGGGATTTTATTCACAGAAACAGACTACAGTAAGAGCTAGGGTTGGGGTGCATAATGTATGGGCATGTGTGTACAGGTTGCTAAATAAAATTATAGAAGGCCATTGGTTTGGACTGAGCTCCTGCCCTAGGCCCAACAGATCTAACCAAAATGGAATTATTCATGCTCAAGTTCCACATCACCAAGCCAAAACTGTTCATCTGACCTTCTGAGAAATCAGGAGAAAGAGCGATAACAGCCGAATCCTCAAAAAGACCAGTTTTAGCCAGCATCATAAGGAAGCGTGATCTGCTTTAGCCTTCACAAGGAGGCCAAACTTCCCGTGCTGATCAGTAGTGGGACTGCGCCTGTGAAGAGTCACCGCACACCAGCCTGGGCAACATAGTGAGACCCCATCTCTAGTTTAAAACAAACAAAAAAATTAAACCCTTTATAAGGAAAGTAACTCTGAGACAACCCATCTGCTTTTTGTTCTCTGTTTCTGCTTTCCTCAGCAATTTTCTGTCTTTAAAGTTAACCTCCTCTGCTCAGCTTCTTGGAACATTCACTTCATTTTGTAGAATAAGGCATTGCATGATTCTAGAACTGCAAATAAAAGCCAATTGGTTTGTTCTCTTTTTTGTGTATGTGGAGAACGAGGTCTCACTATATTGCCCAGGCAAGTCTCAAGCGATCCTCCTACCTCCGCCTCCTAGCTTGGTGTGAGCCACCTAGCCCAGCCCAATTGGGATCTCTTTTTTTTTTTTTTTTTGAGTCGGAGTCTTGTTCTGTTGCCCAGGCTGGAGTGCAGTGGTGTGATCTTGGCTCACTGCAAACTCTGCCTCCTGGATTCAAGAGATCCTACTGCCTCAGCCTCCAGAGTACCTAGGACTACAGGTGCACACCACCACACCCATCTAATATTTGTATTTTTAGTAGAGAGGACGTTTCACCATGTTGGCCAGGCTGGTCTTGAATTCCTGTCCTCAAGTGATCCACCTGCCTCAGCCTCCCAAAGTGCTGGGATTACAGGCGTGAACTACTGCGTCTGGCCCCAATTAGGATCTTTAACTAACTAAACATGCTGTAATTTTTGTTTGCTTGTTTGTTCGAGACAGAGTCTCACTCTATCACCCAGGCTGGAGCACAGTTGTGCAATCTCAGCTCACTGTAACCTCCGCCTCCCAGGTTCAAGCAATTGTCGTGCCTCAGCCTCTCCCTAGTAGCTGGAATTACAGGCATTTGTCACCACACACAGATAATTTTTTGTGTGTTTTTAGTAGAGATGGGGTTTCACTGTGTTGGCCAGGCTGGTCTCGAACTCCTGGCCTCACGTGATCTGCCCACCTCAACCTCCCAAAGTGCTGGGATTATAGGTGTGAGCCACTGCGTGGGGCCTACATGTAATTTTTGTCTTTTGACCAGATATAGCAACAGGTAATTCCACCAGGGAGAGAGGTGTCAGAAACAGAGAAGGTGACCTGTGAAACTGATTGAGTTCACAGAGTGGACAAGATAGGAAAAACAAAAAGCACAGTTCATCAATGTGTGTACACTCAATCATAAACCAAAAATCACATGAAAAACCTCATAGGGTTTAGAGAATAACTCTCATAGCTAGAGCTCTGGCCCCTAGCTATCAAAACCACAAAAGTTGGCCAGGTGCCGGTGGCTCATGCCTGTAATACCAGCACTTTGGGAGGCCAAGGTGGGCAGATCACAAAGTCAAGAGATCGAGACCATCCTGGCCAACATTGTGAAACCCCATCTCTACTAAAAATACAAAAATTAGCCGGGCGTGGCCAGGTGCGGTGGCTCACGCCTGTAATCCCAGCACTTTGGGAAGCTGAGGTGGGCAGATCACAAGGTCAGGAGTTTGAGACCAGCCTGACCAACATGGTGAAACCCTGTCTCTACTAAAAATACAAAAATTAGCCAGGCACAGTGGTGTGCGCCTGTAATCCCAGCTACTCAGGAGGTTGAGGCAAGAGAATCACTTGAACCCGGGAGGCGGAGGTTGCAGTGGGCTAAGATTGTACCACTGCACTCCAGCCTGGGTGACAGAGCAAGAGTCTTTCTCAAAAAAAAAAAAAAAATTAGCTAGGCGTGGTGATACATGCCTATAGTCCTAGCTACTCAGGAGGCTGAGGCAGGAGAATCGCTTGAACCCGGGAGGCGGAGGTTGCAGTGAGCCGAGATCGAGCCACTGCGCTCCAGCCTGGGCAACAGTGAGAGACTCAGTCTCAAAAAAAAAAAAAAAAAAAAACACGAAAGTTGAGAAGTTTAAAACCCATCATCCAGATGCTCATTAATGCAGCCACAGAATGGGGCTTGTGTGCTGACTAAAGAGTCCGACAGTGGTCATCCCAGGTGGGCAACATCAATTTCAATGATGGCTTCCACCAGATCATCATCTCCCGCCAACTTTCATCTCTCACCTCTTTTTTCTTTCAGGGAAAAAACAAAACAAAACTTCTAAACAGCCACATTGTTCACAATAATCCAGTGCTTACCCAGCTGCTGAACTTCAATAGAAGAACTAAATAATACAAGATGCTGGGCCTGTTCCAGTCCCCTGAGACCTGACCGTCCCTGCTGGACAACTCAGATGCCTTATCCACCTGGGGTCAACCCCTGCAAGCTGAAAGAACTTCAGATTTTATTTATACCAATACAAAAGAAGGCTTTGGGGAGAAACTTTTGTCAGGCAAGAGCTTCAGCCTCCTGCAGCCAGCTGCAGGGATGACGGCCCACGGGGAGGTGGCAGACCTCAGAGGAGTCTTTTTCTGACTGCAAACACACTCCAAGCTACCCTGGAGCAGAGTTTCTCAATAGTGGCGCCTTTGACATTTTGGGCCAAAGGATTCTTTGCTGTGGGAGGCCGTCCTGTATGTTGCAGGATGTTGAGGCTACTAGGGGGGCTTTGGTTGTCACAACTAGGGAGGGCTTCCACTGGCATCCAATGGGCAGAAGGCACGCCAGGCTAATTTTTGTATTTTTAGTAGAGACGGAGTTTTGCCATGTTGGCCAGGTTGGTCTTGAACTCCTGACCTCAGGTGATCCGCCCACCTCGGCCTCCCAAATGCTGGGGTTACAGGCGTAAGCCACCATGCCTGACCAATTTTATACAATGTTTTAAGTAATTTTGTGCATTAAACAGAATTTTGACTGTGACCTGTCACATGAGGTCAGGTGTGGAATTTTCCATTTGTGGAGTCATGTCAGCACTCAAAAAAGTTCGGGTTTTGGGACATTTTGGATTTCGGATTTTTGGATTAGGGATGCTCAGCCTGCATTATCACTGTATATGTTGCAAATGGAGAAGGTGAGGTTCAGAGCCCAGTAAAGGCCTGCCTGGGGCCAGGCAGTCCATGGCAGGTGAAGCCGGACATGCCCTGAGGCCTGGGTGTGGGAGACTGGCTGGGATGCGGGTACCCACAGGCACACCTTAGCCCCACACACTGGCAGTTAGGAGAAAGAGAATGGAAGAGAGAAAGGGAGCTGAGAAAAGCAAGAAGAGCATGAATGAAGAAAGGGAGAGGTGAGATGGACAGGGAGAGGGGTGGAGAGATAGAGGAAGGCCCATCTGCCCAATCCCTGGGTGACTTGAGGGCTGCTACGACCACTCGCCCCAGGGTCTGAGTCATCTCCCCTCAGAGCCAGGAGGCTGCCCATGACCCAGGGCCTCCTCAGGAGGAAACACGCACAGCCCTCTTGTTGAGGCAGAGGGCTGGCTCCATATCAGTCCTTCCCTGTGCCCACAGGCCCCCTTTCCCACATCTTTGGCCTCCTTGTCTATGCTGACTTCCCACGCCGTCACACCACCTGCCTCTAGATCTAGAGTGGGCCCGGCCTCTGCTTCCACTTGGATTGACCTCTGCGGCTCTCACCCGACTCCTCTCACCCTCTGTAGACCGCACAGCCAGACACCCACCTGACCCAGACCCTCCCCACCGCTGGCCTTCCTTTATCAGCTCCTTGCCCTCCCCTCCGACCCATGGCTCACTGACCCTCCCTGCATGGGCCAGTCCTCACAACTGTCCTTCCACTGTCCTTCCACTCTGAGTTCTTAGGCCTTGGTCAATACCCCAGCCCTCAGCAATGCCTGCCAGAAACCAGCCACTCCAATCCCGAGGCCCCACTGTCACCCTTACGCAAACCTCCTCCTTCCCGCCCCTCAGCCCACACTCACTGACTCATCCAGCCCCCGCCATCCCTATGAAGTCAACCGTCAAAGCCTGTGCCAGGACAGCACAGCCCCCACCCCCTGCCACCATCCTCTCCTGTAAATTCTCAAAGAATGGTCCAGACTCCTACATGAGAACTACCAGGGCCCTTTGCTTAACATACTATGACGGTGAAGTAAGCCAGACACAAAAGGACAAATGCTGTATAACTCCACTTATCTGAGGTACCTGCAGTAGTAAAATTCACAGAAACAAAGTAGGGCTAGGTGCAGTGACTCATACCTGTAATCCCAGCATTTTGAGACGCCAAGGCAGGTGGATCGCTTGAGGTCAGGAGGTCAAGACCAGCCTGGCCAACATAGTGAAAACTTGTCTCTACTAAAAATACAAAAATTAGCCGAAACAGTGGTGCATGCCTGTAACCCAGCTACTTGGGAGGCTGAGGCACAAGAATCGCTTGAACCCAGGAGGCAGAGGTTGCAGTGAGCCAAGTTCACACCACTATACACCACCCTGGGCAACAGAGCAAGACTCCGTCTCAAAAAAAAAAAAAAAAAAAAAAAAAAGCCAGGCGCGGTGGCTCATCTCTGTAATCCCAACACTTTGGGAGGCCAAGGCAGGTGGATCACAAGGTCAGGAGTTCGAGACCAGCCTGGTCAACATGGTGAAATCCTGTCTGTATTAAAGACACAAAAAGTTAGCCAGGCATGGTGGCGGGCACATGTAATCCCAGCTACTTGAG
Source organism: Hylobates moloch (assembly GCF_009828535.3). Lineage (NCBI taxonomy): Eukaryota > Metazoa > Chordata > Mammalia > Primates > Hylobatidae > Hylobates > Hylobates moloch. Next base: position 81,410,773 of record NW_026652280.1, read on the forward strand.
AGACTGAGGCAGGAGAATCGCTTGAACCCAGGAGATGGAGGTTGCAGTGAGCCGAGATCACGCCACTACACTCCAGCTTGGGCAAAAGGTCAAGACCCAATCTCAAAAAAAAGGCTGGGTGCAGTGGCTCACGCCTGTAATCCCAGCACTTTGGGAGGCCGAGGCAGGCAGATCACGAGGTCAGGAGATTGATACCATGGTGAAACCCCGTATCTACCAAAAATACAAAAAAAATTAGTCAGGCGTGGTGGTGGGTGCCTGTAGTCCCAGTTACTCCGGAGGCTGAGACAGGAGACTGGCATGAACCTGGGAGACAGAGCTTGCAGTGAGCCAAGTTCGTGCCACTGCACTCGAGCCTGGGCGACAGAGCAAGACTCCATCTCAAAAAAAAAAAAAAAAAAAGCTGTATAAAACAATGATAGGAACCAGGCTCCGTGGGTCACGCCTATAATCCCAGCACTTTGGGAGGCTGAGGCTGGAGGATTGCTTGAGCCCAGGAGTTCCAGACCAGCCTGGACAACATGGTGAGACCTCCACCTCTACAAAAAAAATAAACAAAATTAGCTCGGCATGGTGATGTGTGCCTGTAGTCTCAGCTACTCGGGAGGCTAAGGTAGGAGGATCACTGGAGGCTTGGAGGTTGAGGCTGCAGTGAGCCATGATCACACCACTACACTCCAGCCTGGATGACAGAGTGAGACCCTGTCTCAAAAAAAAAAAAAAAAAAGGTAAGTGAGGTGACAGACATGTTAATTAGCTTGATTTAATCACTGCACATTGTATACATATATCAAATATGTCAATCAAAAATAATAGTAATAATTTATAAATAAAATAATTTAAAAGCTAGAAATGCAATGACAAATCAGAAATCTTGGGACTGGGGCCCAGAAACCTACATCTTTTTTTTTTTTTTTTTTAAACAGAGTCTCTCTCTGTTGCCCAGGCTGGAGTGCAGTGGCACGATCTTGGCTCACCGCAACCTCCACCTCCCAGGTTCAAGTGATTCTCCTGCCTCAGCCTCCTGAGTAGCTGGGATTACAGATGCATGCCACCATGCCCAGATAATTTTTGTATATTTACTAGAGATGGGGTTTCACCATGTCGGTCAGGCTGGTCTTCGAACTCCTGACCTCGTGATCTGCTCTTGGCCTCCCAAAGTGCTGGGATTAGAGGCATTAGCCACCACACCCAGCCCTCAGAAACCTACATCTTTAACCAGCTCCCCAGTGATTCTTATGCACCTTAAGTGGAAGAACTGAGAATTGCTGCCACTTCTTAGCTGCGTAAGCTCAGCCAAGTTGCCAAAAGTACACAGCCTCAATTTCCTCACCTGCGAATGGACACGACACCTTCCTCACAAGGATCTTGTGACAGTCACATGAGATAAGTAATATAAAGAGCCAGGAGTGACAGCTGCTTGACAAATGTGAGCTGGACATTTAGTTCACGGACGTCCACTGAGCACCCCGTTCTGGGTCCTGGAAATATGAGAGTGAGCAAACAATGTCCCAACATCCTGGTGCTTGCAGACAGTGGGGTGTCTTCCTTCTCCCACCTTCAGGCCTCTGAAAAGCTACCTGCTGGAAAGGAACACCTGGCAACAGGTAGGGAGGATCCTGACCTCAGGGGCTGGTGAAGAAGAGGGACCCAGGAGAAGCCGCTGCACAGGCAGGGACAGTGACAGAGGCAAGGTGCAGAGGGTCATCAGGGCACTTAAAAGGGGACCCCGGGCCAGGCACGGTGGCTCATACCCATAATCCTAACACTTTGGGAGGCCGAGGCGGGTGGATCACCTGAGGTCAGGAGTTCGAGACCAGACTGACCAACAAGGTGAAACCCTGTCTCTACTAAAAATACAAAAATTAGCCAGGCATAGTGGCAAGTGCCTGTAGTCCCAGCTACTCGGGAGGCTGAAACAGGAGAACTGCTCAAACCCAGGAGGCAGAGGTTGCAGTAAGCCGAGATCGCGCCATTGCACTCCAGCCTGGGCAACAGAGCTAGACTTTGTCTCAAAAAAAAAAGGTGGGGGGGACCCCTGCAGCCATCAAAATGAACAAGATCCTGTCTTTTGCGGGAATGTGGATGGAGCAGGAGGCCATTATCCTCAGCAAACTAACACGGAACAGAAAACCAAATGTGGCATGTTCTCACTTATAAGTGGGAGCTAAATGATGAGCACTCATAAACACAAAGAAGGGAGCAACGGACACTAAGGTCTATTAGGTTGGTGCAAAAGTAACCGCAGTTTTGCATTGTTGAAATTTGCGTTTGATATTGGAATATATTCTTAAATGAATGTGGTCATATTATACATCTTTTTTTTTTTTTTTTTTTTAGACAGAGTCTCACTCTGTCACCCAGGCCGGAGTGCAGTGGTGTGATCTCAGCTCACCGAAACCTCTGCCTTCTGGGCTCAGGTGATTCTCCTGCCTCAGCCTCCCAAGTAGCTGGGATTACAGGCACCTGCCATCACACCCGGCTAATTTTTGTATTTTTAGTAGAGACGGGGTTTCACCGTGTTGGCCAGGCTGGTCTCGAACTCCTGACCTCAGGTGATCTGCCCGCCTCAGTCTCCCAAAGTGCTGGGATTACAGGCGTGAGCCACTGCCCCCGGCTATATATCACTTGAAGGTGCATTTCTCGCCTGAAGTTTTTTTGCTAATGACTTACTACTTGCTGATTATTTTATGTTTATTTTAGACTATGGAAATTATGTTAGACCAAAGCAAATTCAAGCTATTTTCTTATTCGAGTTCAAAATGGGTTGTAAAGCAGCAGAGACAACTGGCAACTTCAATGCATTCGGCCCAGGAACCGCTAATGAACATACAGTGCAGTGGTGGTTCAAGTTCTGGCCGGGTGGCTGAGGCAGCCGGACCACCTGAGGTCAGGAGTTCGAGACCAGCCTGGCCAACATGGTGAAACTCCCATCTCTACTAAAAATACAAAAATTAGCTGGGCATGGTGGCGCATGGCTGTAATTCCAGCTATTTGCAAGACTGAGGCAGGAGAATCACTTGAACCTGGCAGGCAGAGGTTGTAATGAGCCGAGATTGCGCCACTGCTCTCCACCCTGCCTGGGCGACAGAGCAAGACTCTGTCTCAAAAAAAAGTTTTGCAAAGGAGACAAGAGCCTTGAAGATGAGGAGCGTAGTGGCGCCAGCCATTAGAAGTTGACAATGACCAACTGAGAGAAATCATCAAAGACCCTCTTAAAACTACACGAGAATTTCCCGAATAACTTGACATTGACATTAGATGGTCGTTCAGCGTTTGAAGCAAATTGGAAAGGTGAAAAAGCTTGATAAGTGGGTGCTTCATGAGCTGAGCAAAAATTTAAAAAAAAAAATCATTTTGAAATGTCTTCTCTTATTCTACGCAACAACAATGAACCATTTCTCAATCAGATTGTGACGTGAGACAAAAAGTGGATTTTAAACAACAACTGACAATGACCAGTGGTTGGACCGAGAGAAAGAAGCTCCAAAGCACTTCCCAAAGCCGAGTTTGTACCAAAAGAAGGTCATGGTCACTGGTGGTCTGCTGCCGGTCTGATCCACAGCTTTCTGAATCCTGGCAAAACCATTACATTTAAGAAATATGCTCAGCAAATTGATGAGATGCACCAAAAACTGCAATGCCTGCAGCCGGCATTGGTCAACAGAAAGCGCCCAATTCTTCTCCACGACAATGCCCGACCGCATGTCACACAACACTTCAAAAGTTGAACGAGTTGTACTACGAAGTTTTGCCTCCTCTGCCATATTCACCTGACCTCTCGCCAACCGACTACCACTTTTTCAGGCATCTCGACAACTTTTTGCAGGGAAAACGCTTCCACAACCAGCAGGATGCAGAAAATGCTTTCTAAGAGTTCGTCGAATCCCGAAGCATGGATTTATATGCTACAGGAATGAAAAAACTTATTTCTCGTTAGCAAAAATGTGTTGATTGTAACGCTTCCTATTTTGGTCAATAAAGATGTGTTTGAGCCTAGTTATAATGATTTCAAATTCATGGTCTGAAGCCGCAATTATTTTTGCACCAATACTTGAGGGTGGAGGGTGGGAGGAGGAGAGAGAAGCAGAAAAGATAACTATTGGGTACTGGACTTAATTCCTGGGTGATGAAATAACCTGTACAACAAGCCCCGTGACATGAGTGTTCCTACGTAGCAAACATTCACATGCACCCCCGAACCTAAAATAAAAGTTATAGGGCAAGTGCCGTGGCTCACACCTGTAATCCCAGCACTTTGGGAGGCCAAGGCAGGCAGATCACAGGTCAGGAGTTCGAGACCAGCCTGGCCAACATGGTGAAACCCCTCTGTACTAAAAATACAAAAATTAGCCGGGCGCGGTGGCCGGCGCCTGTAGTCCCAGCTACTCGGGAGGCTGAGTCAGGAGAATCACTTGAACCCAGGAGGCGGAGGTTGCACTGAGCTGAGATCGTGCCACTGCAGTCCAGCCTAGGCAAAATAGTGAAACTCCATCTCAAAAAAAAAAAAAAAAGTTATAAAAAGGCGGGGGATGCCAGCCCAGCCCTGGGCCAAGGCTTTGCAGAGGTGGTGATGGTTGTGCAGAAACCTGGAAGATAATTGGCTTAGGGGATGGGGGGCCTTCCTGGCCAAGGAATAACAGGTGCATAGGTACAGAGGCCTCTGGGACATCTGAGGAAGCGAAAGAAGGCCAGGGTGGTGAAGCCTGGGACCTGTACACCAAGAACAAATGGAAGTCAGGTGGACTCAAAATCCTCCCAGGAATTCCTCCCCGCAGGACTCAGTGCTATCTTAAGAGCAGAGCCCCTGGCCTCCCATCTCCTCCCCCACTATTCCAGGTGGTTTCTTGGAATGGCCTCTCACCACCACCCACAGCCTCACCGAGCAGGTCTGGTCAGGTCTGGTCAGCACACACATTCGCTCTTCTTCTCAGCCAGGGCCCAGGAGCTAAGCAGGAGCTGGGGCTGAGCCCCTGAGGTCTTTTCACACTAAGACTGGACCCTCCAGCCCCTGACAGGGCTCACCCCAGGGCTCCCCAACAAATTCAGGAGAGCACTGATACAAGAATGCCTCTTCTTTGATTTTTTTCTTGTCCTTTACTTCTCCCAAATTATCGCCCCTAGCAATGCCTAGGAAAGAGGAAAGGGTGCCAGGCACCAGTGGCTCACTCCTGTAATCCCAGCACTTTGGGAAGCCAAGGTTGGGGCTTGGAGGTGGAGACTGCTTGAGCCCAGGAATTCCTGACCAACCTAGGCAACACGGCGAGACTTCATCTCTACAACAACAATGACAAAAATTAGCTGGGCATGGTGGCACACGCCTGTGGTCCCAGCTACTCAGGAGACTGAGGTGCGAGGATCGCTTGAACCCAGGAGATCGACGCTGCAGTGAGCCGTGATCATACCACTGCACTCCAGCCTGGATGACAGAATGAGACCCTGCCTCAAAAAAAAAAAAAAAAAAAGAGAGAGAGAGAGAAAAGAAAAGAGCAAAAGAGGAAAATGTACACCATTAACACACCATTAAAAAAAATTCCTCCTGGCTGGGCGTGGTGGCTCACGCCTGTAATCCCAGCACTTTGGGAGGCCAAGGAGGGCGGATCACACGGTCAGGAGATCCAGACCATCCTGGCTAACATGGTGAAACCCCGCCTCTACTAAAAATACAAAAAAAAAAAATTAGCCAGGCAAGGTGGTGGGCGCCTGTAGTCCCAGCTACGCGGGAGGCTGAGGCAGGAGAATGGCATGAACCCCCGGGGGCGGAGCCTGCAGTGAGCCGAGATCACGCCACTGCACTCCAACCTGGGTGAAAGAGCGAGAGTCCATCTCAAAAAAAAAAAAAATCCCTCCTAGGCCTTTGGTGACACCCTTTCACTAATTTTTTTTGTTTGTTTTTGAAACAGTCTTACTCTGTCGCCCAGGCTGGAGTACAGTGGCGCAATCTCAGCTCACTACAACCTCCGCCTCCTGGGTTCAAGTGATTCTCCTGCCTCAGCCTCCTGAGTAGCTGGGGCTACAAGCACATGCCACTGCACCCGGCTAATTTCTTTTCACTAATGTTGACACAGTTAAGATGACAGAGTCTGTCTACTTCAGCACTTATTGTAATAAGATAGCAGGACAAATTTTCTAAGAGCTTTGCTTTCTTTTCTTTTTCTTTTTTTTTTTTTTTTTTTTTGATATGGAGTTTCCCTCTTGTTACCCAGGCTGGAGTGCAATGGCACAATCTCGGCTCACCGCAACCTCTGCCTCCCAGCTTCAAGTGATTTTCCTGCCTCAGCCTCCCAAGTAGCTGGGATTACAGGCATGTGCCACCACGCCTGGCTAATTTTGTATTTTTAATGGAGACGGGGTTTCTCCACGTTGGTCAGGCTGGTCTCGAACTCCTAATCTCAGGTGATCCGCCCACCTCGGCCTCCCAAAGTACTGGGATTACAGGCGCCAGCTACCGTGCCCGGCCCTTTTTTTTTCTTTTTTTTAAGAGAGCCATTACTTGGATAGTTTGGAGTCTGTGAAGTGCTAAAAATACTAGAAAATTACCTGAACACTTTTTCAGGCCAACATTTTTGTCTTGGGTACAAGGAGGGTGGGAAGTTTGCCAGACTGCTCATGAGCCTTCTATTAAGATGTTTCCCTAAGAACCTGTCACCATGCAGAGGGGAATACCCCATACAAGCAGCAGGCCTCCATCTCCCCAACCAAATGCCTTCCATTCCCTTCTTCCACGACGCACGAAACAGATAAGGCATGAAATCAAAGCTCTGTTTCCAGAACCGGCTCTCCAAGTGGGTGATCCAATCCTGCATGCAATCTTGTCCTTTTGCCTGTTTAACTGTGAAACTATTCTTGAAAGTATTCCAAAGTGGCTTTAGGGAATATTCATATCTTGACTATTTTTCACTTCACTAAAAAGTTAAGGCAAACTTGGCCCATTCTGGGGAGCTGGAATCCAGAGGGGAGGGAGATAAGGTCCCAGTACTCCTTCTGGCTGGGTTCTGCCGGATTTATAGGAGGGCCTCACACCCCTCACCCCTGATTTCAAGCAGGAGGGTAGCAGGCAGAGCTTGGGAAGCCTCACCCAGACCCTGCCACCTGCCAGGAAGGTCAGGGCCCTGCTCCCCTGCCAGTGCCCACTGCTGGGAGCAGGCTGGACCCAGTGGCCACCTGTCCTGGACAGTGACAGCCACAGAACCCTCAGCCCTGCCAATCTTGCCTCGGATCCTTTCTAAATCCCTTTAGCAGTTGATACTTTAGGGGTGGGAGGAAATAAAGCTCAAGGGTTAAATTAAATTTCTGCTTGTGACAGAGTTCATTCCAGGTACATCCATTCAGAGGCTAATCAGGCAAACTTGAGATTAACAGAGAAAGGCCTGACTCCGCCGGGCACAGTGACTCACGCCTGTAATCCCAGCACTTTGGGAGGCCGAGGTGGGTGGATCACAAGGTCGGGAGTTCGAGACCAGCCTGGTCAACATGGTGAAACCCCATCTCTACTAAAAAATACAAAAATTAGCCGGGCGTGGTGGTGGGCGCCTGTAATCCCAGCTACTTGGGAGGTTGAAGCAGGAGAATCGCTTGAACCTGAGAGGGGGAGGTTGCAGTGAGCCGAGATCACTCCATTGCACTCCAGCCTGGGTGACAGAGCAAGACTCTGTCTCAAAAAAGAAAAGAAAAGAAAAGAAAGAAAGGCCTGACTCCTTCTCGGTGGTCCTGGACTCTGAAGCCCTGACCTCTGTCCCCAAACAGGGCCTTCCTTCCTGAGCTCTCTGCTATGCAAAGAATTCTGCATGCAGTTAAAAACAAAACAAAAAAAACCTGGATTTGCTGCCTTCTGGTCGGACCAAGTTGGAATGCGCAGCGTGAAGAAATGCTCGTTGCCTAGGCAGGGACAGCCATCCATGGGAAAACAGACCTCAGTAAATAATGTCCTCGACCTTCCCCCAAAAGCCCAGAGGCTGCCTCCTGTGAGTAACCGATGAAACCCGAGGCGCTCCTGTAGCTCCTTCCTGGGTTGATCCCTCTCTAAGAGGTGACTTGGATGAGAAGGAAGGTGCTATGGGCTTCCCCTTTCTTTTTTTTTTTGAGACAGAGTTTCGCACTTGTTGCCCATACTGGAGTGCAGTGGCGCAGTCTCGGCTCAATGCAACCTCTGCCTCCCGAGTTCAAGCAGTTCTCCTGTCTCAATCTTCTGAGTAGCTGGGATTACAGGTGCCCATCACCACACCCAGCTAATTTTTGTATTTTTTAGTAGAGACAGGGTTTCACCATGTTGGCCAGGCTGGTCTTGAACTCCTGACCTCAGGTAATCCACCCACCTCGGCCTCCCAGAGTGCTGAGATTACAGGCGTGAGCCACCGCACCCGGCCTTGGGCTTCCCCTTTCTTCCATTTCCCTTGCACCATCTTTGGCTGGACCCTCAGGGTCTCGTTCCTGCCTCCACACCTTCCACCCTCAAACCTACTATTGCTACCCAAAAACCTCCCTAGACCTCAGCTTCTAGCAAGTCACCCTTCAATACTCTTTATTTTTTATTTATTTATTTATTTATTTATTTTTTGAGACGGAGTCTCGCTCTGTCGCCCAGGCTGGAGTGCGGTGGCGCAATCTCAGCTCACTGCAAGCTCTACCTTCCGGGTTCACGCCATTCTCCTGCCTCAGCCTCCCCAGTAGCTGGGTCTACAGGCGCCCGCCACCACGCCTGGCTAATTTTTTGTATTTTTAGTAGAGACGGGGTTTCACCGTGGTCTCAATCTCCTGACCTTGTGATCCACCTGCCTCAGCCTCCCAAAGTGCTGGGATTACAGGCGTGAGCCACCGCGCCCGGCCCTTCAATACTCTTTAAAGTCTGAGTTCTTCAACCCTCTGCCTTAATGTTAAGACCTTTTACAATCCGTCTCCGCCCTCTTGCCCCGTCTCCCCCACCATTCCCCAATGCATGCCCTGTGTTGGGTGAGGTTGTTTTGTTTTGTTTTGTTCTGTTTTGTTTTTGAGACAGAGTTTCACTCTTGTTGCCCAGGCTGGAGTGCAATGGCATGATCTCAGCTCACCACAACCTCCGCCTCCCGGGTTCAGGCAATTCTCTTGCCTCAGCCTCCCAAGTAGCTGGGATTACAGGCATGTACCACCACATCCGGCTAATTTTGTATTTTTAGTAGAGATGGGGTTTCTCCATGTTGGCCAGGCTGGTCTTGAACTCCTGACCTCAGGTGATCTGCCTGCCTCGGCCTCCCAAAGTGCTGGGATTACAGGCGTGAGCCACCGTGCCTGGCCTTTGACTTAGGTTTCAAAAAGATTAATTGGCCGGGAGCAGTGGCTCACATTTGTAACCCCAGCACTTTGAGAGGCCAAGGCAGGAGGATCGTTTGAGCCTAGGAATTCAAGACCAGTCTGGGCACCATAGTGAGACCCTGCCTCATTACAAATAATTTTTAAAATTAGGCATGGTGGTGCATGCCTGTACTTGGGCGGCTGAGGTGAGAGGAGTGCTTGAGCCCAGGAGTTTGAGGCTACAGTGAGACGTAATCCCACCACTATACTCCAGCCTGGGTGACAGAGCGAGACCCTGTCAAAAACAAAACAAAACAAACAGGATCAATCTTGCCAAGCGCAGTGGCTCACGCCTGTAATCCCAGCACTTTTGGGAGGCCGAGGCGGGCGGATCACGAGGTCAGGAGATGGAGATCATCCTGGCTAACATGGTGAAACCCCGTCTCTACTAAAAATACAAAAAATTAGCTGGGTGTGGTGGCAGACGCCTGTAGTCCCAGCTACTCGGGAGGCTGAGGCAGAAGAATGGCATGAACCCAGGAGGCGGAGCTTGCAGTGAGTGGAGATTGGGCCACTGCACTCCAGCCTGGGCGACAGAGCTGGAAAAAAAAGGATCAATCTTGTTGCTGTGCTAAGAGACAAAAAGAATCCAAGGCAGAAACAGGGAGACAAGTTAGAAAACAATGACTGTAATCCAGATGAGAGATGCAGTGGCTGAGATCAGGGCAGTGGCAGTGGAGATGAGGAGAGTGGCTATATTAAGGACACAGAAGACGGAGCTGATAGGAATTGCTAATGGTGTGACTATCTGATGTAAAAGAATAAGAGGAGGCCAGGCACGGTGGCTCACGCCTGTAATCCCAGCACTTTGGGAGGCCGAGGCAGGTGGATCACAAGGTCAGGAGATGGAGACCATCCTGGCTAACACGGTGAAACCCCGTCTCTACTAAAAATACAAAAAATTAGCTGGGCATGGTGGCAGGGCAGGAGAATCACTCAAACCCGGGAGGCGAAGTTACAGTGAGCCGAGATTGTGCCACTGCACTCCAGCCTGGGCAACACAGCAAGACTCCATCTCAAAAAAAAAAAAAAGAATAACAGAAGGCCAGGAGCAGTGGCTCATGCCTGTAATCTCAGCATTTTGGGAGGCCGAGGAGGGTGGATCACCTGAGGTCAGGAGTTCGAGACCAGCCTAGCTAACATGGTGAAACCCTCATCTCCGCTAAAAATAACAAAAAATTAGCCAGGCGTGGTGACAAATGCCTGTAGTCCCAACTACTCAGGAGGCTGAGGCAGGGGAATCACTTGAACCCGGGAGGTGGAGGTTGCAGTGAGCCGAGATTGCACCACTGCACTCCAGCCTGGGTGACAAAGCAAGACTTTGTCTCAAAATAAAAAATAAAAAAAAAGAAATGAAATTCTAACACACAATACAACATAACATGGATGAACCCTGAAAGTGAAGTAAGCCAGATACAAAAGGACAAATACTGTGTAATTCCACTTACATGAGGTTCCTAGAGTAGTCAAATTCATAGTCAGAAAGTAGCAGCCAGTCATGGTGGCTCACGCCTGTAATCCCACCACTTTGGGAGGCTGAGGTGGGTGGATCACCTGAGGTCGGGAGTTCGAGACCAGCCTGACCAACATGGAGACACCCCATCTCTACTAAAAATACAAATTTGCCAGGCGGGATAGCACATGCCTGTAATCCCAGCTACTTGGGAGGCTGAGGCAGGAGAATCGCTTGAACCCGGGAGGCGGAGGTTGCAGTGAGCTGAGATCGCGCCATTTTACTCCAGCCTGGGCAACAAGGGCAAAACTCTGAAACTCCATCTCGAAAAAAAGAAAGAAAAGAAGAAAGAAAGAAAGGAAAGGAGGGAGGGAGGGAGGATGGTGGTTGCCAGGGGCTGGAAAGTTAGTGTTGAATGGCTACAGCGTTTTAATTAAGGAAGATGAGAAAGTTCTGGAGCTGCACAGTGGAGATGGTTCCACCGTAATGTGAATGTACTCTATACCACTGAGCTGTACACCTAAAAATGGTTAAAATGGTCAATTTTATGTTATGTCTATTTTACCACCAGTTTTTTTTTTCTTTGAATAGATGGAGAACTCACAGATTGGCCCACTGGCAAGGGTCCTATAAGGCTTTCCCTACACGACGCTGTTCCTCTTTTGACTGTGCTATGCTCTTTCACCCAGGCTGGAGTGCAGTGGCGCGATCTCGGCTCACTGCAGGCTCCGCCCCCCGGGGTTCACGCCATTCTCCTGCCTCAACCTCCCTTGTAGCTGGGACTACAGGCGCCTGCCACCTCGCCCGGCTAATTTTTTTTTGTATTTTTAGTAGAGACGGGGTTTCACCGTGTTAGCCAGGATGGTCTTGATCTCCTGACCTTGTGATCCGCCCGCCTCGGCCTCTCAAAGTGCTGGGATTACAGGCGTGAGCCACCGCGCCCGGCCGGGTCCTATAAGGTTTTAGAGGTTTATAAACACAAGCGCAAATGAAAAATTACCCTAGAGTTTTCCCATGGTTAGTTGTGGGTATAGGAATATCTGCCCCATCCCACCAAGAGGGCTTCAGAATAGGGAGAGAGGGTTCACTGAGTAAGGAGCGGCAGATTCCAAACAGACGCCTATTCCAGACCAGAGAACATCATGAAAGAGGAGAGGACTGAAATAAGATGGCCAGAGAAGCAAAATGAGCTAAGGGGTTTGAAACAACAGAACAGAAACATTGTGGACCACCAGTGGTGCGGGACGTCTGGTGACAGCTTAAGTGACCAGTCCAGTGTGAAGCTGATAACGGGGTATAATTACAACAGCTAACGTTTATTAAGCACTTACTGTATGTCAGGCACCACTATAAACACTGCGCAGGCAATAACTCGCTTAATCTTCACAATCACCATCCAAGGGATGTTATCATCCTGATCTCACAGATGAAAGAAAAACTGGAACATGCCCCAAGGTAGAGTAGCAGAGACAGGATTTGAACCCAGGCAGTCCAGTTTCCGAGCTGAGCTCCTAACCATGAGGGTATGTGGCTTAAGGCAGGACAGTATGACATCCAACACAATGAGTTTATACGTTTCCACTTGTAGCTTCAACTCTCCAGCACCTCACCCCTCAAAACCTCCTTCAACATTTAGGACACAGCATAAACGTCTTTTTTTTTTTTTTTTTTTTTTTTTTGAGACGGAGTCTCGCACTGTCGCCCGTGGCACAATCTTGGCTCACTGCAACCTCCCCTTCCCGGGTTCAAGTGATTCACCTGCCTCAGCCTCCCATGATGTCTTGATTCAAAACCTCTGCTGCTCTGAACTGCACAGACTTGTCTCCAAGTCCAGCAATACTTCTCTGATTTTCTGCTTATTTACCAAAATGACCCTGTATGCAGCTGACTGAAGTGTTACCATAAGAAAACCATGTAATGTTCAAACGGGTTTTTTGATATTAAAAGAAACAGCAGTATCCCCTTGAGAAGTAGACTTAGAGAAAGCTGGAGGCTCACGGCGGGGGCAGGAAAGGCTTGTTTCTCACATGCCCATGAAGTGATGTTTACACAAGACTCCAGCTTCAAAGTCCATGAAAGTGGGCGACACGCAAGTTGGTTTCTAAGGAAACATCCATGATCAGGGGAAAGAGGCGTCTCTGGCAAGGAGAACCATAATCTTTCTCCTGTACTTTAAACCAAGGCACGAGAAGATGAAAAGCCGCGGAAGTTCCTCTAAGCTCCACAGACTTTATCTGAATCCCTGTGACTGGCTGCTTTAATTCTGCCACCTTCCATGCCTGGCTCTGCAAAGGTGCTCAGTAAATAAACGTTCATTGAATGAACAGACATTATGCACCCAGTGTACAAGTCCTTTGAGAAGAGGGGTCAAATCCCAATTCCCTTGAAATCCCGAGACATTTAATTTAATCAATGTTGAAGTAAAGTGTACAACAAAAAGTGCTGCATTTGGCAACACAAGCACTAGAACCCAGTCCCTAAAGAGCAAGAGAGAAATGGCCACCATGTAAGCGCTGGGAAGCCAGCCAGCGGAGCTTGCCATCATCTGTCTAGCTTTTTTTTTTTTTCCAAGACAGAGTTTCACTCATGTTGCCCAGGCTGGAGTACAATGGCACGATCTCAGTTCACTGCAGCCTCCGCCACCTGGATTCAAGAAATTCTCCTGCCTCAGCATCCCGATTAGCTGGGATTACAGGCGCCCACCGTGCCCGGCTAATTTTTTTTTTTTTTTTTTTTTGGATTTTCAGTAGAGACAGGATTTTGCTATGTTGGCCAGGCTGGTCTCAACCTCCTGGCCTCAGGTGATCCACCCACCTCGGCCTCACAAAGTGCTGGGATTACAGGCATGAGCCACAGTGCCCAGCCCATCTGTCTAGTTTATATTCCAGACAGACGTTGCTGGAGATCCTCCTGGGCCCTACTGAGTGTGAAGTCTAGCGGAGGCCCAGCACTACGGGAGCCAAAACAGGGATGCCAGGGCAGCATGGGAGAGCACAGAGAAGGGGCCCTGAGCCCAGACGTGGAGGCTCAGGTGGGCCTGGAGTGGTGGTTCAAAGACCCAGGAAGACAGGGGGCAGAGGGGTGTGGAAGAGCACAATAAAGACACAGGAGCAGCCCAGTGCGGTGGCTCACGCCTGTAATCCCAGCACTTTGGGAGGCCCAGGCGGGCCGATCACAAGGTCAGAAGTTCAAGACCAGCCTGGCCAATATGGTGAAACCTCATCTCTACTGAAAATACAAAAAATTTAGCTGGGCATTGTGGAGCATGCCTGTAATCCCAACTATTCAGGAGGCTGAGGCAGGAGGATTGCTTGAACCTGGGAGGTGGAGGTTGCAGTGAGTTGATATCACACCACTGCATTCCAGCCTGGGTGATACAGTGAGACTCCATCTCAAAAAAAAAAAAAAAAGACATAGGAGCATGGACCGGCATCATGGATGTGGGGACCAGCACTAGGGTGTTGCTGGAGTGAAAAGCCCACATAGGAAGTGGTGGGGGCTGAGCTGAGAGCTGGGCCATGGCATCCTTGGGTGCTGAGCCAAGGATGTGAACTTCACCCCAAGAGCCACGAGCAGCCACTGAAGAATTTCAGGGAGGGGATTAACATGATTTGATTCTTTTATTTTAAACTAACCACTATTTAAGCTCACTCTATCCATGGAGGAAAAGACCTAAGATAGGCAGACAGTTAGGAGGTGATTGTAGCAAATAATACAAACCAAAAACATTCGAAATGTTAAGAAGATGGGTGAGGCCGGGCACGGTGGCTCACGCTTGTAATCCCAGCACTTTGGGAGGCCGAGGCGGGCAGATCACGAGGTCAGGAGATCCAGACCACGGTGAAACCCCATCTCTACTAAAAATACAAAAAAATTAGCCGGGCGTGGTGGCGGGCGCCTGTAGTCCCAGCTACTCAGAGAGGCTGAGGCAGGAGAATGGCGTGAACCCGGGAGGTGGAGCTTGCAGTGAGCCGACACTGCGCCACAGCACTCCAGCCTGGGAGACAGAGCGATACTCTGTCTCAAAAAAAAAAAAAAAAAAGGTGGGTGACTGGTGTGGTGGCCAGATGGTTAGCAGAGCTGACCAGAGACGGTGGGGAGGGGGATGGAGAGACAGGGAGAGGGGAAGTGGAGGGGAGCCCAGATGTGCAGCCCTGGAGCTCAGAAGAGAAGCAGGCCTGAGAGCCACAGAGCCCCAAGAGGTTGCCCGGAGAGAGAGTCCCAAGTGAGAAAAACAAAAACCCATGACAAGTCCTTGGGAAATTCTGTCACTTTCGAGGTTATGGGAAGAGGGAAGCCCATAAAGGGCCTGGGAAGGGAGGGCAAAGTCATCCTAACCAAACAGACGTCAACACGAAGGCGATATCACCAATCAGAGGGGGCAGGGTGTTTCAAGGAAGGAGAGGGCACAGCACCAAGTGCCCAGAGATTTCCCTGGGCACTCTTATCAATGAAGTGGAATCAGCAAGAGCAGTATTGAGTGGCAGGGTGGAAGCCTGGGGACAGGAAGTGGGGGGACTGGAGTGAAGGGAAGATGAGGAAGAGGCGACAGGAATGGAACAGGCATGCTTTCCAGTTGGCTCTCAAATAATAGCACCACAGCAAGAGGGGTTCGGGCTTGACGGAGGCTTTCTTTCTCTTCTTTTCTTTCTTTTTTTTGAGACAGAGTCTCGCTCTGTCACCGAGGCTGGAGTGCAGTGGCCTGGTCTCAGCTCACTGCAACCTCCGCCTCCCAGGTTTAAGCGATTCTTCTGCCTCAGCCTCCTGAGTAGCTGGGATTACAGGCGTGCACCACCACACCCAGTTAATTTTGCATTTTTAGTAGAGACAGGGTTTCACCGTTTTGGCCAGGCTGGTCTCGAACTCCTGACCTCGTGATCCGCCCGCCTCGGCCTTCCAAAATGCTGGGATTACAGGCGTGAGCCACCGCACCAGGCTGGGAAGCTTTCTTTAAAGGAGGTGGAGTATGTCCCTGTTTATTTGCTGAAGGGACATTCATCCCAGGCTATGGGTGGAGCACTGGGCAACGAAGAGGTGAGAGGAGAAAATGGGGCTCAGATGGAGGAAGGAGGGTCCACAGGAGCGGATGGAAGGAAGCGGAGCTCCCTTTGCCCAGTGACACGGCAGTCAGTCCTCTCCAGCTGACATTGCCATGTGGGAATGTGGGCTCAGTGAACATGACAAAATGTTGAGAGGCCATACATTCCATATTTTTGTTTATTGCTTTATTTTGTTTTTCTGAGACGGAATCTCACTCTGTCGCCCAGGCTGGAGCTCAGTGGTGCAATCTCGACTCACGGCAACCTCTGACTCCTGGGTTCAAGCAATCCTCCTGCCTCAGCCTCCCGAGTAGCTGGGATTACAGGTGCCTGCCACCATGCCTGGCTAATTTTTATATTTCTAGTAGAGACAGGGTTTCACCATGTTGGCTAGGCTGGTCTTGAACTCCTGACCTCAAGTGATCTGCCTGCCTCGGCCTCCCAAGGTGCTGGATTACAGGCATGAGCCACCATGCCCAGACAGTCTCCTGATTCTTAAATGTTTGCAATTACCTCCAAAAAACAGTTTAGTTTTCGTGCAGGCCAGAAACATGGCTATGGCCCAAACTGAGCCAATGACCCCTCCACATAGCTCCCTATGACCCAGGATTTCCATACCCCACAGTCACTCACTTCTTCCCCTCCAGCTCACCCTCCATGTGGGCATCTCCCTCCTAGGAGGCCTGAAAAAGACTTTCCTTTAGAGGATCAAAAAGACTTTTTCTAAACTCTGGTAGATCTTCCACTAGGAGTAGATTCCAACCCTTTAATTCTAAGTATTTGGTTTCTGCCCCACCCTGGCTTCTGGATTTAATAGGTACTGTCTTAAAAGCATGTGGATATTCCACAGCAGCCCTCCCTATGAAGAAACGCTTAAGATTCCTTCTGAAGGAGTATGTAATCCTTCTGTAGTAAGTGCATTTCCTATGGGCTTCTCACAAAGCTGAAAGAAGAGTAGGGTTTGAATTTCCAGGCCCAGGAGAAAGAGGGGCTGGGCTCCTGGGGTCTTGAGCCATATCCTTCCAGGTGTGGCTTCCACAGCCCAGGCAGACATGCCTATCTGTGATAAAGGGTATCATTATCATAATCAAGGTCATCCGTCTTTCAGTCCCCATCACTTCTCTCACCTGCATTTGGGGTGGAGACTGAAACTGCCCCGGCTTGGCTGCTGGCTTCTTTCTGTTTGTTCTGGTCTTTGCATTCCAGTGCTGATAGCTGTGGTGTGTTCTAACAAGGATAAAGATTATCACCAGGTCACTCATCAAATAATCCAATCAATGAGCACTTTTCAAATGCCTACTATGGGTGTATAAAATACCAGAGACCCTACATTTACCACCACCACCCCCCAACACATCCCAGCTCAGCCCAAGCACCACCATTGCCTGGAATCTCTAGCTGTAGAGAAGATAACAGAGAATCTTTAGAAGACAACTGGCCTAAACTGAAGGACAGCCCTTTGTGAAAGCCCAGGGAATCTCACACAAATGGGACAGTGCTATCTCGGGTTCATCCACCCACCAGACCCAGTCATTCTCCTCAAGGGCTTTGCGAGGACAGAAGGAGAGAGATAAGGTACAACTGAACACTGAGGAACAATGTGTAAGAAAGGAGGGTTTTGTTGTGGGACCACAGCAATCATCAGTTAGTGCCCTCTAGGTATCTTTTCTCCCTCAGCATTAAGCTGGATACTGCGGGGCAGGGGTTCCGATCACTAGACTCAGCTCCACTCAGAGTTTTTGATGCCTTACATGGTAGATCTCCAATCAGAGGTCGCTACCATCTGTGGGGAAGGGGAGTGTTCCCATCAAGAAGGAGAGCCCACCTGGCCATGGGATTTCCTGACCAATGGCAGGATTCCATCTGGCAGCAACACGGAAACCAGTTCGTGGAGAACTATGGTTGCCATCAGTGCTTTCAATGGGTTACTCTTTTCATGTGTTTGCCCAAGTCTAACACCATCCCAAGAAATTGCTCTTCCCAGCAGGACGTGGTGGCTCACGCCTGTAATCCCAGCACTTTCAGAGGCTAAGGTGAGAGGATCACCTGAGCCTAGGAGTTCCACACCAGCCTGGGCAATACAGTGAGACCCCCACCTCTACAAAAAATAAACAATAAACAAAATAGCCAGGTGTGGTGGCACACAACCATAGTCCCAGCTACTCAGGAGGCTGAGGCAGGAGGACTGCCTGAGTCCAGGAGGTCGAGGCTACAGTGAGCCATGATCACACCACTGCACTCCAGCCAGGGTGACAGAGTGAGACCTTGTCTCAAAAAAAAAAAAAAGAAGGCCGGGCGCGGTGGCTCACGCTTGTAATCCCAGCACTTTGGGAGGCCGAGGCGGGCGGATCACGAGGTCAGGAGATCGAGACCACGGTGAAACCCCGTCTCTACTAAAAATACCAAAAATTAGCCAGGCGTGGTGGCGGGCGCCTGTAGTCCCAGCTACTCAGAGAGGCTGAGGCAGGAGAATGGCGTGAACCCAGGAGGCGGAGCTTGCAGTGAGCCGAGATCGTGCCACTGCACTCCAGCCTGGGCAACAGAGCGAGAGTCCGTCTCAAAAAAAAGAAAAAAGAAAAAGGAGATTGCTCTTCCCCAGGGGATAGTAACCTAAAGGTTACATGAAAGGATTGAATCAGGACCTTCAATTTCAAACCGATTAAATTTCTTTTTTATTTTCTTTCTATTGTTTTCCTTTTTTTTTTTTTTTTGAGACAGAGTCTCACTGTGTGTCCCAGGCTGGAGTGCAGTGGCCAGATCTCAGCTCACCACAACCTCCAGCCTCCCAGGTTCAAGGGATTCTACTGCCTCAGCCTTCCAAGTAGCTGGGATTACAGGCATGTGTCACCATGCCCAGCTGATTTTTTGTATTTTTAGTAGAAACAGGGTTTCACCATGTTGGCCAGGCTGGTCTCAAACTCCTGACCTCAGGTGATCCACCCACCTCAGCCTCACAAAGTGCTGGGATTACAAGTGTGAGCCATCATGCTCGGCCTGTTTCTTTCTTTTTTTTTTTTTTTTTTGACAGAATCTCGCTCTGTTGCCCAGGCTGGAGTGCAGTGGCACAATCTCACTGCAACCTCTGCCTCCCGGGTTCAAGCAATTCTCCTGCCTCAGCCTCCCAAGTAGCTGGGATTATAGGCATGTGCCACCACGCCGGCTAAGTGTGTGGCTAAGCTTATTTTTAGTAGAGACGGGGTTTCACTATCTTGGCCAGGCTGGTCTCAAACTCCTGACCTCAGGTTATCCACTCACCTCGGCCTCCCAAAGTACTAGGATTACAGGCATGAGCCACCATGCCCAGCCTCTTTTTTATTTTTTAAGAGATGGGGGTCCCACTATGTTGACCAGGCTGGTCTTGAACTCCTGGGCTCAAGCAATCCTCCCATCTCCGCCTCCCAAAGTGGTAGGATTACAGGTGTGACCCATCTTGCCGGGCCAAATTGGTGAAATTTCTTATTCATCCTTCCTTGTTACAGATGAACTATCTTCCCTGTTCCGAGCTTTCAGGAGGACTGTTGGGGCCACTTAAATTTTTCCTCCCCATAAGTAATTAAGTAATAAGCAAATTCTTCATTAGAGTTTTCTAGACGCTGAGACAATAAATTATTTGTCTCTGTCTCTGAGAGCTTAGCAGTGTCCCAGGCATTCTGGAAATGTTTGTGGCTTGGATAGATGAATGATGAGTGATGAAAGAATGAATGAGTGGTGAATAAATGAATGAATGAGTGGTGAATAAATGAATGAATGAGTGGTGAATAAATGAATGAATGAGTGGTGAATAAATGAATGAATGAGTGGTGAATAAATGAATGAATGGTGTAAGAGTCTTTCAACTGAATGATATTTGCATTTCTCTAACAATCGATGGCATGAAAATTTCCAAGGTTCTTAAAAACTACACATAGATTAATCCCATCTCACTGATTCTTCTTTCTTCACAAATTTTTAAAATTCTAATAATAATCAGATATAAATTATTTTACAAAAACAACCCTGTCTTTCCCAGAAAAAGGTTGGTAGAGAAATTCAGCATGTGATGACTCTTCTTTTTATTTCAATTGTTCCGTTTCTAGTTATAAAATGAAACTCAGAATAAGTCCAAATAACCACAGAAGGAAGGAATTTTTTTTAAATTTAGAAACAAAGATTGAATAATAATGGCAAACACATCAGCGCTTACCACATGCCAAACGATTTTTACCCTTATGTCAACTCCTTACATCAACTCTGGAGACAAGTATTACTACTACCCCGTTTTACACAAGAAGAAACTGAAGTACAGAGAGCTTAAATAACTTGCCCTAGATGGTGCAGCTAGAAAGAGCCAGAGCTGGTCGGGCACAGTGGCTCACACCTGTAATCCCAGCACTTTGAGAGGCCAAGGTAGGCAAATGGCTTGAGCCCAGGAGTTCAAAATCAGCCTGGGCAACACGGCGAAACCTTGTCTCTACAAAGAATTCAAAAATTAGCCAGGTCCGCCGGGTGCAGTGGCTCACGCCTATAATCCCAGCACTTTAGGAGGCCGAGGCAGGTGGATCACCTGAAGTCAGGAGTTCAAGACCAGCCTGATCAACATGGTCTCTACTAAAATACAAAAATTAGCAGGGCGTGATGGCGGGCGCCTGTAATCTCAGCAACTCAGGAGGCCGAGGCAGGAGAATCGCTTGAACTCGGAAGGCGGAGGTTGCAGTGAACCAAGATCGAGCCATTGCACTCCAGCCTGGGCAACAAGGAGAGACTCCGTCTCAGAAAAAAAAAAAAAAAAAAAAAGATTGACCTTATGTTGGCAGTGGTCTCTATTAAAAACAGAAAAAATTAGCCAGGCATGGTGACACACACCTGTAGTCCCAGCTACTCAGGAGGCTGTAGCAGGAGGGTCACTTGATCCCAGGAGGCGGAGGCTGTAGTGAGCCAAGATCATGCCACTGCATTCCAGCATGGGTGACACAGCCAGACCTTGTCTCAAAAAAAAAAAAGAAATAGCGGTAATATTACTAAAAGCAAGCAAAACAAAGATTCTATAGTAGCTGGACTAAATAAAGGAGTAGGAAACGAGGTCAGTTACTATTCACTTTAGGAAATGAAACAATCAAATCATTAAATAAATGGTTTTCTGATACAAATACAAAATTAATCTGAAACCATTAAAACAAGTCACACCGCCTTAAAAGGCAGAGGGAGTCCTAGGCTCCCTCTGAAAAGTGAACTTCAGGAAAAAGCCATTATTAAATCCAGCCATCCTAGGTCCTGTTGCAATTCAATCAATAGAGATTAATATTAAGATACTCTGTGAGTCTAAACTGTACAGAAATCGTCAAGCAGGGAGAAGGAAAATCTTGTTAGTAACAAAGAACTATGCCTAGAGAAAATTCTCAGGGAGAAAAATTCTTCCACAGCCACCACTCTGATGTCATCTTGAAAACAGCTTGGCCGGGCGTGGTGGCTCACACCTGTAATCCCAGCACTTAGGGAGGCCGAGGCGGGCAAATCACGAGGTCAGGAGTTTGAGACCAGCCTGATCAATATAGTGAAACCCTGTCTCTACTAAAAGTACAAAAGTTAGCCAGGCGTGGTGGCGCATGCCTGTAGTCCCAGCTACTTGGTAGGCTGAGGCAGGAGAATTGCTTGAACCCGGGAGGCAGAGGTTGCAGTGAGCCGAGATCGCATCACTGCACTCCAGCCTGAGCAGCAGAGGGAGACTCCGTCTCAAGAAAGAAAGAGAGAGAGAGAGAAAGAAAGAAGGGAGGGACGGAAGGGAGGGGAGGGAGGGGAGGGAGGAAGGAGGGAAGGAGGGAAGGAGGGAAGAAGGAAGGAAGGGAAAACAGAGGTTGAGAAAAATAGAAGAGCAAATGACATTAAGGTGTGGGTGGGAGAAGGAAATTGAGATGGAATTAAATGGTATCAAATGTAAAGTGTTCTTAAAGCTTTTCCTTTTAAAATGCACTTATCTGTGGAAAACATTATACTGAGTGATGTGTGAGCCTTGAAAAGATTAAGGCAGGATCCAGACTGCGATATCGTTCCTGAGGTACCAGGAAAAGGTTTGAAGATGGGCCTGATATCATCAAAGCCAAGCACAGGTCAAAACCAACAACTGCTAAAGTGTTCTGAGCTGATCAAAGGAGGAATCCAAAGGCCAGTGCACCGCGCAGCCTGGGACTGAATGATTGGCATTGTCATCTCGTCATTCCAGGACATGACCACTATGTGGCAGGAAAGGATGTGGCAGAAGGGCAGGCTATGGCACCAAACAACTCCTTGAAGCCACTCAAGAAAACAGAGGATAAGGAAGGGAAGGGGGAGGTCACTCCCCTGAGGCCTTCCAAGGCCCCAGACTCTCCCATTTCATATCTAAAGGTCATGGTGAAATGGGTGGAGAAAAGTGATACATAACCATTCCTATCAGAAAAGGTAAAGACATGATTACTCACTTTATGTAAAACAGTTACTAAGTAACAGAAGACATAGCATTAAATAGCATCATTACGACATATCTGATTATGTTACTAATATGAATCACTCACAATTTCCTGTCCAAGAGAGAGCTGAAATTTTTATTCTAACAAGATCATAGAAACTGGTAATAGGCCAGGCGCAGTGGTTCACGTCTGTAATCCCAGAACTTTGGGAGGCCGAGGCGAGTGGATCATAAGGTCAAGTGTTCAAGACCAGCCTGACCAACATGGTGAAACCCCATCTCTACTAAAAATACAAAAATTAGCCAGGTGTGGTGGCGCGTGCCTGTAATCCCAGTTTCTCAGGAGGCTGAGGCAGAAGAATTGCTTGAAGCCAAGAGGCGGAGGTTGCAATGAGCCGAGATTGCACCACTGCACTCCAGCCTGGGTGACAGAATGAGACTCTGTCTCAAAAAAAAAAAAAAAAAAAAAAAAAAAAAAAAAAAAGAAAAGAAACTGGTAATAAATAAGTATAATCCAATACAATAGGGGCTTTCTAGCTATCAAAGTGAAATACTCATGTGTGTGTTTAAAGTGACATGTGCAGCCAGGCACAGTGGCTCACACCTCTAATGCCAGCACTTTGGGAGGCTGAGGTGGGCAGATCACCTGAGGTCAGGAGTTCAAGACCAGCCTGGCCAATATAGCAAAAATCTATCTCTACTAAAAATACAAAAATTAGCCAGGTGTGGTGGCGCACCTGTAATCCCAGCTACTCAGGTGGCTGAGGCAAAAGAATCACTTGAACCCAGGAGGCGAAGGTGCAGTGAGCCAAGATCGTGCCACTGCACTCCAGCCCGGGCAACAGAGCAAGACTCCGTCTCAAAAAAAAAAAAAAAAAGTGAAATGTGCAAGAATGTTTGTATGTACAAAAATATAAACACTGGGGCCAGGCTTAGTAGCTCATGCCTGTAATCCCAGCAATTTGGGAGGCCAAGGCAGGCAGATAACCTGAGGTCAGGAGTTCAAGACCAGCTGGGCCAAAATGACAAAACTCCATCTCTAGTAAAAATACAAAACAATTTTGCCAGGCATGGTGGCACGCCCTTGTAATCCCAGCTACTCAGGAGGCTGAGGTAGGAGAATTGCTTGAACCTGGGAAGCAGAGGTTGCAGTGAGCCGAGACTGAGCCACTGCACTCCAGCCTGGGTGGCAGAGGGGAGACTTCATCTCAAAAAAAAAAAAAAGTAAACACTGGAAATGACTTAAAAGTCCATCAATAGAGGAATTGTCAAATATGCAATATATCTATGCTGCACAATATTTCACAATGAAAAGAACAAAGTAGGTCTGTTTTCACCTACATGGAACATCTCCAAAACGTTAAGAGGGGAAAAAGGAAATTACAAAACAACACAGTCCAATCTTATTTATGGTTTTGTGGGTTTTGTTGTTGCGGTGGTTGTTGTGTTGTTGCTAACCCACGAAACTCTAGGCTTCTATGTTAACATACAGACGTGTCCAAATGCATTGAGCAAAGTCTACAGGGCACATGCCAAGACGCAGCCAATGGTTATCACTAAGGAGGAGCGTGCAAGTGTGTTTGGAACAAGGGGAATTTCTCTTGTATTAATTTTTTACAAAAATGAATGGCGTACTAAGATTACACTAAATGTAATTATAATTACACTATATGGTGTAATTAAAAATTGAATCTTTGGGGCCAGGCATAGTGGCTCATGCCTATAATCCCAGTGCTTTAGAAGGCCAAGGTGGGAGGATCGCTTGAGGCCAGCAGTTTGAGAGCAGCACCTGGGCAACATAGTGAACCCAAACTCTAAAAAAAAAAAAAAAAAAATTTTTTTTTATTAGATGGGTGTGGAAGCTGTGCCTTTAGTAAGAGCTACTCGGAAACCTGAGGTGGGAGGATCTCTTGAGTCCAGGAGTTCAAGGTTGCAGTGAGCTGTGATCATGCCAGTGCACTCCAGCCTGAGTGACAGAGCAAGGCCCTTTTCTAAAAAAAAATAAAAATAAAAATAAAAAACAAAATACATCTTGGATGGAAATGTTGGTTCTAAAAATTTCCACCTGCCCAACAGAATATTCATTAGGATTGAAAGTGCTTTACCAGCTTTGATTACTTCAACAAGGGGAGGTTCATTATTCAACAAATATTTATTGAGCATCTACTATGGGCCAGGCACTGTTCTAGACTCTGGGGATATATTAAAAATCCCTGCCTTCATGGAGACTGTATTCCAGTGGACTTTATGGCCTCTCTTCCACCTCTCTCCTCCCCCTTACTTTGGTGGGCGCGGTCTCTGGAAGAGAGGCATGGGCACGGGGAGATAAAATATGCCCGGAGGCAGGGGCATGACACAGATGATCTCTGACCATGTCTTCTAGGCCTGGGAAAGAGGAAAAGATAGAAAGCGTTTAAGGCTTTAGTGCAGACCCATAGCATCTGACTGGCCTCTCACTAAACATCCTCTGTATCTGTTCAAACCTGCCGGGCGCAGTGGCTTATGCCTGTAATCCCAGCACTCTGGGAGGCCGAGGCAGGTGGATGACCTGAGGTCAGGAGTTAGAGACCAGCCGGACCAACATGGCGAAACCCCGTCTCTACTAAAAATACAAAAAAATTAGCTGGGCATGGTGGTGTGTGCCTGTAATCTCAGCTACTTGGGAGACTGAGGCAAGAGAATCGCTTGAACCTGGGAGGCGGAGGTTGTAGTGAGCCAGGATCGCACCACAGCACTCCAGCCTGGGCAACAGAGCAAGACTCCCTCTCAAAAAAACAAAAAAACAGCCGCACAAGTTGAGCTGTCTGGCAGCTGCGCAGCTCCTAGCCACTCCTCCACCTCCTGGAGACTGTGAACCAAGCCACAAAGGGGGAAGGGGTGTGGCCGAGTGCTGGTGGGGCTTAGGAGCTCCTGGCTCCTCCGGGATGCCAATGAGACTTCCCTTCTGGCATGAGGCCACGGAGAATGATGATGGCTGAGAGTGCAGCAGTAGGAGGACAGAGGATAGCTGGTAAAGGGAAAGTGAGTAAGCGGAAGGAAGTCCATGTAAGAGCTAACTGTGCTCCATCTGGGCCAAAATGGGGAGATCACATCTCCCTTCAGGCGTCATCTGACACCAGACCAAGGCTCGGCCAAGCTTTTCTGTGCTGGAAAGCCAGAAGCCAGGAAGGAGAGCCTGCTGCTCCTGGGTGCCCCCACTTCCTAGTCCTCTGCTCCTCTGTCCCCCGCACCAGACTACCTGGCTCCAGCTTGCTTCTTGTCTAAGCTGAACAGAATAGGGAAGAGGGCAGGTGAAATGCCTCAAGACAGGCCTGGCATGAAAAAGTGGAACTTAGTTTGTGGCTTACCCAAGAGATTAAACATAGTCTCGTTGTATCCACGCAATTAAGGTGGGAAGGTTAAGGATCCCGTATTCCACATCAACCTGCATTCACAAGACGAGGGCCATAGTAAACGCAAAGGAATGACTCAATAGTGGCGAAACTCAGACATCCTTGACAAGCCAGTAGGGGAGATATTTCAGGCTAGGGCAGCCTCACCTGAGGCCTTCAAATCATACTATAAAGGTACCTGGCTGCCCCACCTGAGCCCAGCCTAGCCAGCTTCCCAGCTATGCCAGTTCACACAAGTGCTAGAAGGCTGGGGTAATCTGATTGGCCCAGAGAGTCATGTGTGCTAGAGAACACTAGCTTTGTTAACGATCAGTGTCAGGTTTGAACCTGTTCCTCCCAAACCTACATGCTGTCCCTCCGAGAGCCCGATGGTGACACACAGGGCGTGGTATGTGGCTCCGAACCTCCTCAAAGACTTAAAAAATCCAAGTGGGTTTTAAATTGCTGCGCCCAGTTGATCATACCAGAAATCGAGCTAAAGAACCGCCTCAACATCATTTTTTCCCCCACTTTGAGCTAAGTGAACAAACTGGGAGATTTCTGCCTCACTACTTTACATAGTAAATAATCCTTCTATCTCCCCTTGGGCTGGGAAGAGCTTACTGTCTGTGGACAAGGAACGAGCAGAAGCCTCTATGTCAGCTGAGGTTTGAACAAGGCATCATTGAGCTAGGAATGCTCACTATCAAGTTTTTTCCCACTTGACAACTGGATGTGGACATTGCTCAGACATACTGTATCACATTAAAATATACAATTCTGGCCAGGCACAGTGGCTCACACCTGTAATCCTAACACTTTGGGAGGCTGAGGTGGGAGAATTGCTTGAACCCAGGAGTTCGAGACCAGCCTGGGCAACATAGTGAAACACCATCTCTACAAAAAAAAAATCAAAAACACAAAACAAATTAGCCAGGCGTGGTGGCACTTGGGAGGTTGAGGTGGGAGGATTGCTTGAGCCCAGAAGGTGGAGTGGCAGATGGCACCACTGCTTTCCAACCTTGGGGTCAGAGTGAGACCCCATCCAAAAAAAAAAAATACAATTTTATCCCTGCCTTTCAAAGGGATTTCCAGTCTCAATGCCTCAAATTCTACATTCCAGAAGATCTTTGCCTGCTGGGCGCTGTGGCTCATGCCTGTAATCCCAGCACTTGGGGAGGCCAAAGTGAGTGGATCACGAGGTCAGGAGATCGAGACCATCCTGGCCAACATGGTGAAAAAATTAGCCAGGCGGGGTGGTGCACACCTGTAGTCCCAGCTACTCAGGAGGCTGAGGCAGGGGAATTGCTTGAACCTGGGAGGTGGAGGTTGCAGTGAGCGAGATCGCGCCACTGCACTTCAGCCTGATGACAAAGCAAGACTCCATCTCAAAAAAATAAAATAAAATAAAATAACTTTGTCAAAACCTGAGAGAAAGCAAGACTCCATCTCAAAAAAATAAAATAAAATAAAATAACTTTGTCAAAACCTGAGAGAAAGCAAGACTCCATCTCAAAAAAATAAAATAAAATAAAATAACTTCGTCAAAACCTGAGAGAAAGCAAGACTCCATCTCAAAAAAATAAAATAAAATAAAAGAACTTTGTTGAAACGTGAGAGAAATAAATGCACTTGCCAAACCCCAGCATGATGTGAGCGCTTTGCTCTCCAGATGCCACAAATGCTCTACTGCACTCACACGTCAATATATCACAGCCAAGTGCTGCCCAGCAAATACACAGGGCTTTGTCTCATTCTGCAGCCCTGGACGCTGGCCACGGAGCCACTGTTGCTGTGTCTGTCAGGCTCAAAGAGAGCGGTGGGGCAGGCAGGGGGCATGGGGCATTTCGCTGCAAAGACAAAGCCAGCCCCGCCTTGCTGCAGGTGGAAAACACAACCCTCCACATCCCAGCCAGGCTTTCCGGGTCAAAAAATTCTCTAGGAAGGAAGGGAAGGAGAACAAAAGAATAATCAAAAGCCACACTTCCTAGACTTCAGCAGTGAGAGAGTTTCAGATGCCAGCCACCCATTTCGGACCAAACTGGGCAGATTTGAGGTGTCTTCTCCTCTTCCACACCCGAGCACTCCTCCACTCCCTCTTCCTCAACTTCCTGCCCCAAGCAACACCCTTTTTGCCGCTCTTGCCACCCCACCTTTCTTGGGCTTCAGGCCCTCGACTTCACAGTCTCCAAGTTTTTCTTCTGCCTCCTTTCCCAACCCAGCAGGGCAGTCCTGGGGGCTGGAATCGTGTCAATTTGAGGAGTTCGCCAGCCGACAAGGCACAGAATTTAGCTGAATTCACACTCAGCAGCTCAAGGAAAGCAGCCAAAGTGCAAAACTTCAGCAACAGTTTATTAGAGAATGTTTATTTTGTTTTGTTCTTTAACTTTTGTTTGTTTTTACCCTAAGTAGAGGCTAAAACCTGGGAGACCAAGAAACTAAACAGTAATTGACCGAAGGAAAATTGGAGCACCAGTCGCTGAGGGGAAGTGTATGAAGTGACTGGTTAGTGACAAGATGGCTTATCGAGTTTCTGCCACATGCCATGTGCCTGGCCATGTGTTGGAGACATAATGATGGACAAGCACACTACATCTCACTCACAGAGCTGACAGTCCGGAGCGAGAGGCAGACAGATAAGCCATTGGCCACTGATATTTTAATATGAATAGGGCTAAGAAAAAGTACAGGCCGGGCACGGTGGCTCAAGCTTGTAATCCCAGCACTTTGGGAGGCCGAGGCGGGCGGATCACGAGGTCAGGAGATCGAGACCACGGTGAAACCCCGTCTCTACTAAAAATACAAAAAAAATTAGCCGGGCGTGGTGGCGGGCGCCTGTAGTCCCAGCTACTCGGAGAGGCTGAGGCAGGAGAATGGCATGAACCCGGGAGGCGGAACTTGCAGTGAGCCGAGATTGCGCCACTGCACTCCAGCCTGGGTGACAGAGCGAGACTCCGTCTCAAAAAAAAAAAAAAAGAAAAAAGAAAAAGTACAGAGCAACATGAATGCATGAGATAGCTGGGGAAGATGAGGAGTATCCAGGAAGGCTTCCAGGAGGAAATGACCTCTGAGCTGAAACCCAAAGGATGAGGAAGAAAAGCCTGAATGAAAGCCAGGGTGCTGGAAAGAGAAGAGTACGTTAAGAGTACTGGGAAGAGCTGAGTGTGGCTGCAGAGGCCAGCTTGAGACTGCAGAGGCTGACAGTAGCTAAGTCAAAAGCAGAGAGACCACTGAGTGCTCCCTGGGCGTTGGCTGGAGTATGAAAAGGCTGAGACATGTAGTGTTCGGAGCCACCTCCAAGACTTTTTTCCCTGTGTGAACCTATGTACAGTTCAGGCAGACTTACTGAAGCATTTCTGTCCAACTTTTAATTCTCCATATTCCGTGAGAGTTCAGCAAATGCTCATAAATACAAAACAATCAACGGTCCAACCCATGTCAGAGTAGAGTGAGTGGGGGACACACCCTGACTCCCACGTTTTTTCCTGTCCTTATTTCTGCCACTAGCAAAGCCCAGTCAAAGGTTCTCCACGATTACATAACCAGGCATGGCAAGTAAGCCTCAGCGGACACACAGGATCTGACCACTTCAGAAACTGTAAAACAACGAAAGTAGGATGGGCACGGTGGCTCTC
The DNA here is from genome assembly GCF_009828535.3 of Hylobates moloch. Classification (NCBI taxonomy): domain Eukaryota; kingdom Metazoa; phylum Chordata; class Mammalia; order Primates; family Hylobatidae; genus Hylobates; species Hylobates moloch. The sequence continues at coordinate 81,440,019 of NW_026652280.1, forward strand.
GCCTGTAATCCTAGCACTTTGGGAGGCCAAGGCGGGAGGATCATGAGGTCAGGGGTTCGAGATCAGCCTGGCCAACATGGTGAAACCCTGTCTCTACTAAAAGAAAAATTAGCCAGGCGTGGTGGCAGGTGCCTGTAATCTCAGCTACTCAAGAGGCTGAGGCAGGAGAATCACCTGAACCCGGGAAGCAGAGGTTACAGTGAGCCAAGGCCGTGCCATTGCACTCCAGCCTGGACAACAAAGTGAGACTCCATCTCAAAAAAAAAAGAAAAAGAAAAAAAAAGTGAGTGTTTGCAGAACACGCAGAGTGGCCTTTTTACGTGGGTTGCCGGCAAGGTCTGGACTCACCATCCAGTGGCAAGAACCCGATTAATCCAAGGTGTTTATTTCCTTTTGATAAACAGTAATGTGTGATTTTCCATTTTTAGACACAATAATTACTTCAAACTAAGAGCAGTCACCAAAATCAGTACTTAGAGGGAGTGGTTTTCATTCATAAGAGGGCAGCAGCTCAGTTTAAAAAGTGACTTTTTTTAAAGTCCCTGCCTCGAGGCTGGGCGCGGTGGCTCATGCCTGTAATGCCTGCACTTTGGGAGGCCGAGGCAGGTGGATCACCTGAGGTCAGGAGTTCCAGACCAGCCTGGCCAACATGGTGAAACCCTATCTCTACTAAAAATACAAAAATTAGCCAGGCATGGTTGTGCGCACCTGTAATCCCAGCTACTAGGGAGGTTGAGGCAGGAGAATTGCTTGAACCCAGGAGGTGGAGGTTGCAGTGAGCCAAGATCACACCACTGCACTCCAACCTAGGCAACAGAACAAGACTCCATCTTAAAAAAAAAGAGAAAAAAAAAAAAAAAAAAAAAAAAAAAAAAAAAAAAAAAAAAAAAAAAAAAAAAAAAAAAAAAAAGAAAGAAAGAAAGAAAGAAAGAAAGAAAGAAAGAAGAGAGAAAGAAAGTGAGTCTTAGATATGATTCAAGAGACACGCAATTTTTGGAAAAACATGGTGTTCAAATAGAGTGAAGGACAAAAAGTCACACCTCCCTGCCAGACCCCCCAGCAAATGTACCCAGAGCTTATCCCACCTGGGGCTCCTCCCTCCTGCAGCTAAATTCCTAGAATTTATTTTCTAGGAATTTAGACAATCCGCACTGGCTGCCTCCACTCTCTCATCTGACTTCCCTATCTGGCTGAAGGGCCCACTTGAAATTCAAGTTGAGCCGAACTTGCGATCTTACAAATAGAAAATGCCCTGGCATTATTCTTGCCTGGCTGCTCACATTCCAGCCCTCCCCACCGCCTGGCCACCGGAGACAGAGGACAGAGGCATGGTTGGCAGCCACGCGCCCTTGAGGAGACCACACACCTAGGTAAACACTGGCTGGAAAGGCCCAAGGTTGTCAAAAGCCTCCCCTTTCACCAAGCTGGGGTTGGGGAACCTTAAGGCCAAAACTCCTCCACATACGGGTCAAGCGCCCCTGCCTCACCCCCTACCCTGCCCCCTGCAGCCCAGCATCCAGAGGATGTCAGGAGCTCCTAGAGGAGAAAGCAAGGCGGGTACCGCGCTGTTTGTGAGGATGTGCTAAAAGGCTCTGCCCTTACAAAATGCCCTAAGCTGGCCTGCTGATGGGCCTGAAATAACCACGTGAGAGACCCATCCCTCAGGGTCTAAAAGCTCTCTTTTTAAATGTAAAGGTTCAAAAGCAATAACATATATCACCCTGACACTCTCCAGGACCTTAGTTTCTCAGGGTACAAAGCTGCCATTTGAAGGAAGTCTGGATAAAGGGGAAAGCGCGCAATGAAAGGCCAGTGTTTGGGCATTGGGGACCCACTAGGGTAAGGGGTGAGGTCCCGTGGCCACCCCTTGGGAGGTGTAAACCTGGCCTCAGCAGCTTCCCGACAGCCCCCCAGGGTCTTCTTTCCCACCTGCTCGTCCCCTCTTTGCTGCCCTCTGTGTCCCACGCCTCCAACCCAGTCCGCGGACACGTGGCTCACAGCAACCCCAGGGGATAAAAATCTGCCTAGCAACGGGTCACGAGGCCCAAATATGGCCTGGCGATTGACAGTTCGGCCAATGGGGTGTGGCCGCAGATGCTCTCTAGAGACCAGGGTCTTATGCCCTTGATTCTGAGGGCCCCGGGCTTGCTGGATGGGGGCTCACCGGGTATCATCCCATTTCTGGTTGGAGCAAGGGACCTTGCCTCGCTATTGAAAGCGCGCTGCTTTACTTCGATTGTAGGTTTGTTTGGAGTGCCAGGAGGGATTTATGGAGACAGGGAGTGGGGCTAAAGTCCCCTCGAAGTCACCCTTTGGCACTGTCCTTGCTCCCTGTGAGTCCTCTCCCTCTTTTTCTTTCCTTCCCGCTCCACGCCCTTTAACGCTCCCTGCGGCTCATTGCAAGCCGCCGCCCTTCCCTCCCCCTCGACCTAGGGCTTTGCTCCTCCCCTGCTGCCTCCCCCGACACACCTCCCCCCACTCTCCACCCCACAGCAGGACCCCTGGCCACACCGTCCGCCTCTGCGCATCCCGGGCTCTTTCTCGTGTTTTCCCCCTTAGTTTTCTGCTTGCTTTCTTCTCCAGCTCCCCATAATCTCCGGAATGAAGAGCAAGCGGTCCAGGCCGGATGCGGTGGCTCATGTCTGTAATCCCGGCACTTCCGCAGGCCAAGGTAGGAGGATCGCTTGAGCCCATGAGTTCCAGACCAGCCTGGGCAAAATAGCAAGACCCTCTGTCTCTACAAAAAAAAAAAAAAAAAAAAGGCAGGGGGCGGGGGGATGGTTAACAAGCTGGGCATGGTGGCGCACGCCGGTAGTCCCAGCTACTCGGTAGGCTGAGGTGGGAGGATGGCTTGAGCCCAGTATGTCCAGGTTGCGGTGAGCCATGATCACACCACAGCACTCCAGCCTGGGCAACAGAGCGAGACCCTGTCTAAAAATAAATAAATAATAATAAGTAAATAAATAAATATTTTTTTAAAAAAGAGCCAGTGGTGTGAGCTTGAGGACGCCCGAGTTCCTTCCCCTTGGGAGGGTGTCGGGGTTTGTGGGGTCGGGGAAGCTGCTGCATCCCACCCAGGAGGCCAGGAAGACTGAGACCCTCTACGCACACCACGGACTGTTGGCAGGTTCTCACTTCGGACTAAAATCAGCCTCGCCCTGCAGCCAAGCAGGGCCGGCAGGTGAAGAGATACAGGGGAAACTGTCAGGGGCGGGAGCAACTTTGTTTCACCCAAAATTCCTCCCTGCAGCCCCCTTGCATTTTCAGGTTCTCCCCAAGACAGGAGGCTCAGCCCCTCAGGGCCCCAGCTGGCCAGAGGGTTGTGCCTGGTCTGCATTTTCCTAGCTGCAGGGCAGCAGGAGGCCATGGGCTTAGCCAGGGCTGGGGGGCTTCCAGGCTGCGTGGGCCGGGTGGTCTGGGACAAGTGGGTGGGGCTCGTTACAATGCAAATGATTTGATCATAGTTTCTCCCTTGTTTATTATTATAGTGGAAGAGTGAAGACTCAGAAGAGGAAGGACCCAGGGTGGCCCGGGGCAGGAGAGCCTCGGGAGGGACTGACAGCAGCCAGGAGGCTGAGCCTGAACCCTAAAACCTATCCCCTCCTCCCCAAAATGGGCAAATGGGTGTATGTCCCAGTCTTTTCCTTTCAGGGCTGGACCTGAAACCAGCCAAGACACCTGGCTTTCAGGTTTCATTCCGAGTTCGTCCCCCTTCTCTTGCTCCCTGACCTGACCCTGCTAAACCTCCCACGCACACATCTCCACTTCCACACTTTTATTCCCCGGTCCTTCTGCCTGGAATGCCCTCCCCACACTCCTCTCCAAACTTTGAAATAGTTATACACTGTTATTAACAGTCGTCCTGGTACCAGAGCAAGCAGAATGCTATTAAAACCATGGGCTTTTCCGTCAGCACAGACCCCAGTGTGAATCCTGCCTCTGCTGTTTGCTAGCTGTGTGACCTTGGACATCATGCTTAACCTCTCTGAGCCTCAGTATCTTTGTCTATTAAATGAGAAAAATAATACCCACCTCATGTGGTTGTTGTGGAAATGAAAAGAAAGAAAGCATGTAAAATACATACACAATGCCTCACTCAAACTAAGAATATACAGGAATAGCTAACACAGTATTTACTATATGCTGACCACATTATGTTAATTTAAATCATCCTCCCCACAAAGCTGTGAGAGAAGAACCATATCATCCCTGTTTTATAGATTAAAAAAACAGGGCTGAGGATGCGGGCTCACACCTGTAATCCTAGCACTTCGGGAGGCCAAGGCGGGCAGATCACTTGAGGTCAGGAGTTTGAGACCAGCCTGACCAACATGGCAAAACCCTGTCTCTACTAAAAATACAAAAATTAGCTGGGCATGGTGGGCACGCCTGTAGTCCCAGCTACTCAGGAAGCCGAGGCAGGAGAATCCGGGAGGCAGAGGTTGCAGTAAGCCGAGATGGCGCCACTGCACTCCAGCCTGGGCGACAGAGTGAGAACAAAAAAAAACAAAAACAAAAACTGAGGCACAGTCAGGTTTGATAACTTGCCCAAGGTCACACAGCTAGGAAACAGCAGAACTGATAGCTGTTATTATTATTATTATTCCGCTACTAGATGGTAGGCTCATTGAAGAAAGGGGCTTTGCACATAATAATTGAGGTTTTTTAATTTGTTTTTTGAGACTGGGTCTCGCTCTGTCATTCTGACTGGAGTGCAATGGCACAATCACAGCTCACTGCAGCCTTGAATTCCTGGCCTCAAGTGATCCTCCTGCCTCAGCCTCCCAAAGCATTGGGATTACAGGAGTGAACCATTGTGCTGGGCCATAATAACTTTAATAACTACTTTCAATAATGTTAAAAAAGTCCAAGTTCAAGTCCCTGCAAATTTCAAGAGGCATCCTCTATTTCCTAAAATTCCCCCAGAAAAGAAATTCCCAGCTTCTTCAGGGAAACAGCAGTGACATCACAGGGAAGAAAAAAAAATTTTTTTTTTTTAATCAGAAAGCTTGGATCGATTTTGGCCAGGTCACCTCTTCCCAACTGTATGAGTTGAGACCAATCGCTTCGCTTCTCTGGGCCTCACCTTTCTGGTTTGTAAGATAGGGTCAGCAAATGCCAGAGCTGCCTGCTTGCCCGGGCGGAGCTGAGAACCCAGTGTGAGATCTCAAGAGATAAAGCACTCTGTGGACTAGAACACCCTGTCCAAAGTGAAGGTCTTTTCATTTGTAACCCTTTCCCATCCTTGGCCCCACTACTGGGAAGTTTTTCCCTTAGGACCAAGCCTCAAGCGTGTGGTGGAAAATAACAGAGGCATTTAAAGGGAAATGAAACTGCCCTCCTCAGCAGAATGTTCCCCACACATTTGCTGTGGCCCACGGCAGCGCCTCTGCTGGGCGCCTTCAGCCTTAGGAAGCACTAGCGGCCGCCTGACGCCACGGGGCAATTCAGAGGCTGGTAAACAGCACATGGCATTCCCGGCCCATGGCAGGCATTCATGCACGGAATTCTTTGTCCTCGTGAGGAAAGACAGAGAGTTGCTCTGTGCTGCAAAGCTCAAAGCCAGAACTCCATTTTCAAAACTCCCAGCCCGAGATCACGCCAAGGCTAAGCGTGCCACCAACCCCTTAAAGTGTGCTTGTGAAATAAACTTGTCCAAACATGGGCTTTTTTCTTGAAAACTTGGGTTTCCTTGTTAATTCCAATGAGGAGTCATGGCAGCGTTACAATGGAGAAACTTAGCAATCTCCTACTTAACCAAGGAATTGAAATTAACATACCCATCATGTGCCTCCTGACACGAGGCACCAAAAAGGACCCAACATCACTTCTGTGGAATTCCTGCCCCAAAATGTGTAACCTGAACCCAATCTTGAGGAAATATCATCAGACAAACCCAGATTGAGGGACATTTCTAGAAAACTGGTCCCACACACTTCAAAAATATCAGTGCCATGCAGGACAACAAAAAGCTGAGAAACTATTCCAGATTAAAGAAATAAAGAGCCAGGCATGGTGGCTCATGCCTGTAATTCCAGCACTTTGGGACACCAAGGTGGGTGGATCATTTGAGGTCAGGAGTTCGAGACCAGCCTGGCCAACATTGTAGAACCCTGTCTCTACTAAAAATACAAAAAATTAGCTGGCTGTGGTGGCAGGCACCTGTAATCCCAGCTATTCAGGAGGCTGAGGCAGGAGAATCACTTGAACTCGGGAGGCAGAGGTTGCAGTGAGCTGAGATCGCGCCATTGCACTCCAGCCTGGGTGACAAGAGTGAAACTCCATCTCAAAAAAAAAAGAAGAGAGGAAGGAAGGAAGGAAGGAAGGAAGGAAGGAAGGAAGGAAGGAAGGAAGGAAGGAAGGAAAAGAAAGAAAGAGAGAGAAAGAAAGAGAAAAAGAAAGAAAGAAATAAGAAAGAAAAGAAAGAGAAAGAAAGAAAAGAAAGAAAGAAAGAAAAAGAAAGAAAGAAAGAAGAAAGAAAGAAAGAAAAGAACAAGACAACTAAACATCATGTGAGGTCATCAACAATTGAAGCCCAAAGAGGAAAAAAAGACACTGTGGCCAGGCATGGTCACAAATCCCAGCACTTTGGGAGGCTGAGGCAGGCAGGTCCCTTGAGGACAGGAGCTCAAGACCAGCCTGGCCAACATGGTGAAACCCCATCTCTACTAAAAAATACAAAAATTAGCCAGGTGTGGTGGCACACGACTGTAATCCCAGCTACTCGGGAGGCTGAGGCACGAGAATCCCTTAAACCTAGGAGGTGGAGGTTGCAGTGAGCCGAGATCCCACCACTACACTCCAACCTGGGGGACAGAGCAAGACTCTGACTAAAACATTGCTATAAAGACAATTATGGCCGGGAGCGGTGGCTCAAGCCTGTAATCAGCAGTTTTGGAGGCCGAGGCGGGCGGATCACGAGATCAGGATGGGGCAATTGGTGAAATATAAAGATATACTACATATTAGATAACATGTCAATGTTTTGTTTCCTGAATTTAATTATTGTATTGGAGTTTTGTTTGTTTGTTTGAGACAGAGTCTCGCTCTGTCGCCCGGGCCGGAGTGCAATGGCACAATCTCAGCTCACTGCAACCCACACCTCCCCCGGGTTAAAGCGATTCTCCTGCCTCAGCCTCTGGAGTGGCTGGGATTACAGGTGCCCGCCACCACACCCTGCTAATTTTGTGTATTTTTAGTAGAGACGGGATTTCACTATGTTGGCCAGGCTGGTCTGGAACTTCCTGATCTCAAGATCCACCCGCCTCAGCCTCCCAAAGTGCTGGAATTACAGGCGCGCCCACCCTGTATTGGAGTTATAGAAGAGAATGCCCATACATGCTGAAGTATTTATGGGTAAAGGTCATGATGTCTGTAATTTACTCTCAAATGATTCAGCAAAAGTAATGATAACACCTATATGGGCCAGGTGCAGTGGCTCACGCTTGTAATCCCAGCACTTTGGGAGGCCAAAGCAGGTGGATTACCTTTCGAGTCCAGCCTGGCTAACATGGTGAAACCCTGTCTCTACTAAAAATACAAAAATTAGGCAGGCATGGTGGCACAAACCTGTAATCCCAGCTACTTGGGAGGCTGAGACAGGAGAATTGCTTGAGCCCGGGAGGTGGAGGTTGCAGTGAGCCAAGAGTATGCCACTTCACTCCAGCCTGGGAGACAGAATGAGACTCTGTCTCAAACAAACAAAAAAACCACATATATATAATAATATATATATATATATATATAATATATATATATATAATATATATATATATATAATAGAGAGAGAGAGAGAGAGATATATTAAAGCAAACAGAGTAAATGTCAGCAATTGGTGAATCCAAGTGAAAACTATATGAATATTCATTGTATTATTCTTGCAACCTCTCTGTAGATTTGCATTCAAAAGAAATACACTTTAAAAAAAAAAGAAATTTCAGGTACACAGTTAGCTGCATCTCCCACATAATGTTTTTTAATGTCACAGCTAATGCAAAATACCAAAGAGCTAAGGTGGCACTCTGAAGCAGGACATGTATATAAACAACATGCAAAGTCCTCATGGGTGCTGCACTTTTGCTTTGGGGTGCTGGAGACATAGCAATATTTCGACAGTGCAGCCTTTGCTCAAAACATTTGAGACAACTTCCCAACCACACAGGAAAGTTAGTCACACACATAATCACACCTCGCTTTTGACCCCAAACAACCCATCCACCTAATTAACCAGCCTTGGTTTTTGTTTTTTTTTTTTTTTTTTTTGCTTGTTTGTTTGTTTTGAGACGAGTCTCGCTCTGTACCCCAGGCTGCAGTGCGGTAGCATGATCTCAGCTCACTGCAGCCTCTGCCTCCCAGGTTCAAATGATTCTCCTGCCTCAGCCACCAGAGTAGCTGGAGTTACACCATGCCCAGCTAATTTTTATATTTTTTTTTAGTAGAGACGGGGTATCACCATGTTGGCCAGGCTGGTCTCAAACTCCTGACCTGAAGTGATCCTCCCACCTCGACCTCCCAAAGTGCTGGGATTATAGGCATGAGCCACCGCATCCGGCCCAACAGTAGATTTTTTACAGAAGTAAGTGTAGAGCTTCCCAAGGTGACCACTGAAAGCAGAATTGCCATTGGGACGTATGTGTGCTTCTTTAAGAAAAAACTGTAGCATTACTTTATGATCATACCTTAAATTCTAGTTTAAGAAATCTCAGTGTATAAAAATTCAAACTTATCAAACAGAAAAAACAAGAGGATGAGGACATTGTCCTGGTTATTCTTTTTTTTTTTTTTTTTTTTTTGGAGACAGAGTCTTGCTTTGTCGCCCAGGCTGGAGTGCAGGCTCAAGTGATTCTCCTGCCTCGGTCTCCTGAGTAGCTGGGACTACAGGTGAGTGCCGCACCGGGCTAGTTTGTTTGTTTTCTGAGATGGAGTCTTGCTCTGTCGCCCAGGCTGGAGTGCCGTGGCACAATCTTTGTTCACTGCAACCTCCACCTCCCAGGTTCAAGCAATTCTCCTGCCTCAGCCTCCCAAGTAACTGGGATTACAGGCGTGCACCACCATGCCCAGCTAATTTTGTATTTTAGTAGAGATGGGGTTTCACTGTGTTGCCCAGGCTGGTCTCAAACTCCCGAGCCCAGGCAATCCACCTGCCTCGGCCTCCCAAAGTGTTAGGATTACAGGCATGAGTCACTGCACCTGGCCCTGTCCTGGTTATTCTCTATCTGTTCCCTCCACATTCAGACCCCTGCTCCTGCTTCTCTGCCCCACTCTGTGCCCCAGGAGGTGGATCACCTGCAACACCTGGGCTCCCATGCCCTCCAGTGGAGAGAGGGGTCAGGGTGTTCCTCCCTGCTTCACACAGCAGGAAGTTCTGGTAGATGCTGGTCCTCTGTGACTATAGCCTCCACTGAGGATTCCTCCTCTACCTCCTGTGCACACTGGACTTCAGGAATACCACTTCTTCCTCATACCCTTCAGGGCCAGGGATAGTACCAACTTCCTACTGTCCCTGGGGGTCTCACCACTCCTTGTGGCCTCCTTTGCCCCTGCCCACTACTCCATAAACTGCCTCTTTATTAAGTCTCTCTGATTGAACTATCTTCAAATGGAACTAAGTTTGCGAGAGGGAACCTGACAGCTAGAGAAATGAGTGTGAGTTTATGAAAATTATTCCCCAGGCTAAGCACGGTGGCTCACGCCTGTAATCCCAGCACTTTGGGAGGCCAAGGAGGGAGTGATTGATTGAGCTCAGGAGTTTGAGACCAGCCTGGGCAACATGGTGAAACCCCGTCCCTACAAAAAATACAAAAATTAGCCCGGCATGGTAGTTGAGCTTGAGAGGTGGAGGTTGTAGTGAGCTGAGATCGTGCCACTGCACTCCAGCCTGGGTGACAGAGCAAGATCCTTTTAGGAAGGAAGGAAGAAAGGAAGGAAGGAAGGAAGGAAGGAAGGAAGGAAGGAAGGAAGGAAGGAAGGAAGGGAGGGAGGGAGGGAGGGAGGGAGGGAAGAAGGCAGGAAGGGAGGCAGGGAGGAAGGAAGGAAGGGAAGGAAGGAGGGGAGGGAGGGAGGAAGGAAGGAAGGGAAGGAAGGAGGGAAGGGAGGAAGGAAGGAATGGAGGCAGGAAGGGAGGGAGGGAGGAAGGAAGGGAAGGAAGGAGGGAAGGAAGCAAGGAAGGAAGGAAGGAAGGAAGGAAAGGAGGGAGAGAGGAAGGAAGGAAGGAATGGAGGAACTGTTCACTATTCCCTGCCATTTGTGAGCCCATGGTGTATTTCAAAATAATTCTGTTTTCCCAGATGCCCCCTTAACTACACCACTGTCCACACACAGTCACGCTGCCTAAAGCGAGGCTGACCTTGAGACTGCAGTCCTTGCAATTGCTCTTTGCTGAACTCTGGGAAAGAACATCACAGAGTCCAGCCCCTTCCCAGTCTCCTGACACTGCTCTCACCCTCGAGTGCAGGAACCAGGACCTTAGAGTGTCAGACCTTGCAAGGCTGGTTCCTGCAAGACTTTAGGGGATAGGTCGGGCGCCGTGGCTCACGCCTGTAATCCCAACACTTTAGGAGACCAAGGTAGGCAGATCACGAGGTCAGGAGTTCGAGACCAGCATGGCCAACATGGCAAAACCCCATCTCTACTAAAAATACAAAAATTAGTCGGGCATGGTGTCAGGTGCCTTTAATTCCAGCTACTCAGGAGGCTGAGGCAGAAGAATCTCTTGAACCGGGGAGGCGGAGTTTGCAGTGAGCCAAGATCACACCATTGCACTCCAGCCTGGGCAACAAGAGCGAGACTCTGTCTTAAAAAAAACAAAGACTTTAGGGGATAACTTGGACCACCCCTATCAGGAACTGAGGGAGGGCAAGGGTAAGGAGCATGGGCAGGGCGAGGCAGCTGGGGTGCGCCCTCCATGCACCACATAAGCCCTTGTCTCCTCCCATGCCGTCGCTGCTATGGTAACCATCACTGTGGGAAGCAGCGTTCGTGTTCTGTGGCCACTGCCTCCAGCCCAGGCCTGACATTGAGAAGAAGGTGGCTAGAACACTCTCAAGTTTGTACGGCTACTTGCCTTGTCCCTTCTCCATCCTACCCACCACCCACTGACTGTCCCACCCAATGAGATCACTGGCCTCGCCGTCCCTGGTACATGCATGATTTCCACGGGTTTATTGCCAGGGTTCAAGGTATTCCAGTTTTTCACATGCATCACATCATTCACTCTGTGGAGATCCTCAGAAGAGGAATCTGAGATCAGTGGGACTGGGACACATCTAGCCACATGGGACTCAGAAAACATTTATTGAATGGACACTGGGGGCCACCACTAGCCTGCATCACTTCTTCCTCAAGCCAAAAAAAAATTTTTTTTTTTTTTGAGACGGTGTCTCGCTTTGTCACCCAGGCTGGAGTGCAGTGGCGCAATCTCGGCTCACTGCAAGCTCCGCCTCCCGGGTTCACGCCATTCTTCTGCCTCAGCCTCTCCGAGTAGCTGGGACTACAGGCGCCCGCCACCACGCCCGGCTAATTTTCTGTATTTTTAGTAGAGACGGGGTTTCACCATGGTCTCGATCTCCTGACCTTGTGATCCACCCGCCTCAGCCTCCCAAAGTGCTGGGATTACAAGTGTGAGCCACCGCGCCCGGCCAAAAAAATTTTTTTAATTGATATATTATTGGACAACCTGGGTAGTTCTCCTCAGAGGACTTTCCAGCATCCTAATGGGCATTCCTCCCTAGCTGTGTACACAAGTGCACCCCACCGTCGCCCACTCACCTCACTGTCGCCCACTCACCCCACCGTCACCCACTCACCCCACCGTCACCCACTCACCCCACCCTCCAGACACCAGGGCTACTCATCTCGAGCGGCACGCACACTCTGACCTGCCCCACACTCTTGGCTTCAGAGTTGAGGAAGGAACAGGAGATGGGTTTCGAGCTGTGGTTGGTTGAGTGAAAGCAGCACCCCGGGGGCAGCCCCAGGCCCAGTTAGGACGGACGGTGATGTGTGGCAGTTGTGCGCATCATTGAACCTGAGCATGCTCACGGCTGGAGTGTGTGTGTGGCCCAGTGCACCAAGGAGTTTCTGTAGAAGACGGGCTCATGCCTGTCTCTCTAGGATTTCATGCCAACTCTTGTGCTTTCCATAAGTATGTATCTGGCTGTCACATGAATGCTGCACACTTCAGTGTGGTGCCGCCATGTAATGCATAACCCCAATACCTGGATGAACTCTGGCCCTATGAATGCTGCTAACTCAATTTTAAGGGTGATGAAACTGAGGCTCAAGCAGGTTAAGCATCTTGTCCAGCTCATAAAAGAAGCTGTAGGTCGGTTATCTAAAAAGCAGCCGGGTATCAAGGGCCTCCCTCCCAACCTATCTCTTTCCAAATCCATGGGCCACCCTTGAGCTCCAAAACCCCCAGAACACTGGCTCTGCTGGCCAAGGTGAGGACGGAAGAAGCTAGGGAAGGCATGTCTGAAATCCAAGCAAGGACAGGTGGAGCCTGCACTGGCAGGAGATTCCACTGACAGGCTGGTACTAGACAGGGAAGGATGGGGTGGGAGCTATTTTATCTCTGTTCTGGGGGGATCCAGAGAGGTGCAGAGCTGCCTCCACTGGCAGAAATGGGGCATCTCTAAGGAATGGCGAGGGGGACAAGCTTGGTCCAAGTACAAGAAGGCATCACCCTCTGCCCAGCAATGACCAACATTAGGAGCCAGTGACTAGAACCACTCCTCCCCCACCCCCACATATTGTCAACAGAGCTGGAAATCAAAAGGGGACTTTGGTCAGAAGAATTTTTCATAATGTTTAGCCCTAAAATGGACTAGAAAGGACCACAGAGATACCTTATACAAGATCAGCACCCTGGCCAGGTGCAGTGGCTCATGCCTGTAATCCCAGTACTTCGGGAGGCCGAGGCGGGTGGATCACGGGAGGTCAGGAGTTTGAGATCAGCCTGGCCAACATGGTGAAACTCCACCTCTACTAAATACAAAAATTAGCCAGGCGTACAGGCAGGGGCCTGTAATCCCAGCTACTCGCGAGGCTGAGGCAGGAAAATCGCTTGAACCCAGGAGGAGGAGGTTGCAGTGAGCCGAGATTGTGCCACTGCACTCCAGCCTGGGCCACAGCAGTCACTCAGCAAACCTGCAGCCATGTCAGGAAAAAATGGCAGACCGGTGATTCCCAAGCAGAGCCCTTTCGGTAATTCCAGGAGGCCTTGTAACTGTTCACATCTGTAACCCATTTAGAACCAGTTCTGAATTGTATATTCATATCTGAGGATGCAAAGTAGGTGAGTGGGTCCCGAGGCCAAGCCTCCTCTTGATTTCTCAGCAATGGCACAACCAGCCTCACCATGAGAATCAAGAAGCAAAGATTTTCTCCCACTGCCTCCCGAAGGTCACTGCCTTAAAGTCACTGATGAAACTAGCAATGCCACCAGATGGATCCAGTCTGAACAGTCACAGCTGGCTGTGCAGCTTCCCCAGGTTTCACGCCCCCACAACACAGAATGCAAAGGCACAAGACATCAAGGTTAATAAACAGCTTTATTTGCCTTGTACAGCATCAATTTTCTTACATTCTCAGTTAATTGGCCATTAAAGTGCTGGAAATTTTCTTAATCATGATAGCATTTGTTAAAAAGAAATCAGAACTAATATCAGGAACATGGCGGCATGAAGGAAACAGTTCCCTTACAAAACACAGAAAATAGAGGCCCCTCATATTGAGGGGGTGGGTTGGACAATTTGCAAACAGATTCTAATTTCCTCTCACCATCAGCACCAAACTGGCTGGGACCACCACCCCTGGGTGAAAGAAGCAACGCTAAAGAACCCTAAAAACACCCACACACCCTGACTACCACCACCTCTGGGCCATCTGTGGGTGTTTGTTGTTTGAACAGATCCAGTCTCAGGAAAGAGGAAGACCTGACCTCCGTCTGCAACCCATCACCCCACCAACCCTTACTAACAAAAGCCCCCAAAGTCATTACAATGAAAAAGTGGGTTTCCATTACCCCAAAACTAAAAATATTCAATAAAAATGAGGATAATAAACACAAAAGCTTGCTTAGTAAACAGGAGCTCTCAGCAGTCAATGCAAAAAAATATATATATATGAAATCTTAAGGCAAATACTGTTGACTTTGCACATGGGCTGGACGAACTTGGAACTCTTTACCTATCTGTATAGTTCCAGGAGCCTACAGGCCGTCGGTTTTTCAGCGCTTGCCACCAGGCCAGGCAAGATCTTTGCATGATTGCTGAGGCGGTCGGTGTGTTTCCCTTTGGAGTTTATATAGGAACACACCCAAGGCTGATGTTCTGTTATATATATATATATATGTACACACATACAAAGGCCTGCTACTCTTTCTTTGTGGAAACTGACAGCTCCACCTCGGGAAGCTGGATGCCAACCTTATTCCCACTGTCATTGCTAGAAGAGGAGGACAGCCGGGACTTCTTAGAGGCCAGGGACACCCCACTCCCCTGTAACTTGCCTGTCTCATCATCACTCCCAGTCACCTCATAATGACCTTTGCTCTTTGACCCCAATCCACCAAAGGTACCGAATTTCAGCTTCCCGTGTTTCCCTTTAACTTTCCCACCTTCCAGCGACACTTCCCCACCTTCAAACTCCAGAGTCCCCGTTGGGGTGGAAGGTCCAGAGAACTCTCTTTCATCACTGAATGAATTTGAGCGGTGCCGTGGCTTCTTACTTTTAAATAAGGAGAATTTGCCTTTCGGTGAAGAGGCTTCGGCCTCTGCCTCTCCTTCCAGAGAGCCCAGGCTGGCCTTTGAACTTTTCAGGTCACCTTTGGACCCAGAAATGGATGCTTCTGGTGAGCCAGTGACACCACCTTTCCCTTTAGGTTTGGAAAAATTAAACTTGGGCATTTTGATTTTGGACTTTTTCAGTTTGACTTCAGACTCTTCCCACTCGCCGTCTCCGGCACCAGCTTGGATGCTGGCCTCTGCTTTGGGGAAGTGAACATCCACCCCCACTTCTCTGCCAACCAGCTCACGGCCAGAGAAGGTAAATTTGGGGATCTTCATTTTAGGGAATGTTACTTTTCCAGATCCACTTTCCAAGTGACCTTGAGGCCCAGACACACTCAGCCCAGGAGCCTGGAGTCCAATCTGACCTCCTTTCACACCTCCTTCCACCTTTGGTCCTGAGAAATGAAGGCCCCCAGCAAATTTAGATGTGTCCAAGTTGAGAGCAGAGGAGACTTGGGGTCCCTTCCACTCACCCCCGGAACCTTTAACACTCACATGCCCTTCACCGAGGCTGATGTCTGGGGCACTGACACCCCCTGAAACATCCACACCTCCTTTGATTTTTGGGCCCTTCAGGTTAATGCCAAAATCTGACTCAGGAGATGCCATATTAAAGGAAGGCCCCTTCACACTGATATCGGGAACAGCCCCATGGAAACCTACTTCTGAACCTTTCAGACCACCTTTGATTTCAGGACCAGAAATCTGCCCAGTTGGGAGTTTCACATTCACGCCTGGCAGGTTCACATCACATCCAGAGGACTTAATTCCAGGCATCTGGAGGTTTCCTTCTAGGCCTTGAACACTGATGCCTGGAAGACCTCCTCCGACAGTGGGGCCTTTGATCTCACCAGTGGCCCCAAGGCTCCCTTTCACTTTTGGTCCTTCCAAGTTAAAGTCCACATTCGGTGCTGAAATCTGAGGCCCTTTCAGGTTCACATCCACACCTGGCCCCTTCAGTTCACCAGAAACCTGTGGCCCCTTGGCATTAACGTGCAAGTCGGACCCTGGAGTAGAGATACCAAATTGGGGCAGCTTCATTTTGGGAAGTTTAATGCTGCCTTCAGATGCCTCCAAGCTTAGATCAGGAGCTCCTACGGATACTTTAGGGAATTTGATGTCACCAGAGACAGCCAGATCTCCCTGCAGGCTTGGTCCCCTCAGTGTCACATCTGGTGCCCCAACGTTAAACTTTGTTGTGGCATCGATCCCTGGCACTTTCACACCATCTCCTCCCACCTGCATTTTGCCACCAACACCGCTGAGGTCGAGCCCTGGAGCATGCACCTTCATGCTGGGAACAGATGCATCCAGGTCTCCCTTCAAACTTGGTCCTTTCAAGTTCAGATCAAGGTCAGGCCCAGAGACTTTTGGCATAGAGAGGTTCACTGAAGGCAAGTCTACTCCTGGCCCCTTTAGAGAAACATCGGGCCCTTCAAGCTTAACATCTGGTCCTCTCAAGTCTCCTTCAAGAGAGGGTAGCTGGGCATGGACCTCGGCTCCCCCACCCTCCATTTTCACACCAGGGATGCCGATCTTGGGCATGGAAAACTTGGGGAACTTAATTTTTGCTTCTGGACCTTGCAGATCTACATCTGGTCCTTCCAGTCCTACGCTGGGGACATCACCCTTTATCTTTGGTCCTTTCAAGTTCACATTCACATCAGGGATGGAGACTTGAGGGGCAGAAATGCCGAAGGACGGTGTTTTGACTTTAGCATCTGGGCCTTCGACGTTGATGTCAGGTGCACCCAAGTTTGCCTGCACTCTGGGGCCTTTCAGGTCACCCTCTACTTTTGGCACTGAGATGTCCACATCTGGCATCTTGACCTTGGGAGCCTTCGCCTTGATGTCAAGACCTTCAACGTGAATCCCTGGCGAAGAAAGTTCCAGATCAGGTGCCTGGAGTTCACCCTCCAATTTGGGGCTAGGGAGAGGGGCCTCAGCTTTAAATTTAGGTGATTTAATGTCAAACTCTACATCTGGGAAGTACATTTTTCCAAACATCGTTTTCTTGGTTTTGGGCGATTTCACGTCGACTTTGAGTGCAGCATCCGGCCCTGCGATGTTGACGTCTACATCCGGAGCCTTGAGACTGGCATCAATTTCACCCCCAGGAACATTCAAGTCAAATCCCTGTTTTTTGGCCTTAATTTTAGGACCACTCATATGAATTTTAGGCATTTTAAACTTACTTTTCTTGCCCTTGCCACCAACACTAATTTCAGGAGTCTCAAGGTTCAGCTCTGCCTCAGGAACAGTGACATCTAGTGAAGGTGACTTGATGTCAGCTTTGGGGCTTTTTGCCCCAAATCCAAACTTGGGTTTCTTAAATTTGGGGATTTTAATATCTGGCCCTTCGATGTTAATATCTGGGCTGTCCATGTGTACATCTAAGCTTGGAGCTTCAACTTTGGGTCCCTTGAGGTCCACTTCACCACCTTCTAACTTCAGACCTGAAAATCCAATTTTTGGTGCCTTGAGATGCAAATCAACATCAGGAGCAGTTACTTTAGGAGCAGATATCTCCAGCGATGGCATCTTCAAAGATGGGCCACTGAGTTTGGCATCGGGGCCTTCAAAATCCAGACTTGGACCTTTAAGGTCTACTTCTGGGCCTTTCAAAGTCCCTTCAACCTTAGGGACAGACACATCAAAATCTCCTTTTACTCTGGGTCCTTTCAAATCCAGGTCAACATCAGGCATGGAGATCTTGGGAGCTTTGATATTTATTTCAGGCATCTTGAACTTGGGGCCCTTCAGTTTTGCGTCTGGACCTTCGATATTCACATCTGGAACATCAACGTCCACCTTGGGTCCCGTGACATCGATGTTGGCCTTGGGCAGGCTCACATCCACATCTGGACCTTCTCCTTTGAAGCCAGGCATGCTGAATTTGGGCATTTTCACCTTGGGCATCTTCAGGTGCCAGTCTGGGCCATGAACATCCACATCAGGGGCGTTGATGTCCACTTTTGGGCCCTTGATGTCAACTTCTGGGCCCTTGAGGTCCCCTTCCACTTTAGGAAGGGAAACATCCACATCGCCCTTCACTTTGGGTCCTTTCAGGTTTAAGTCAATATCAGGCATGGAGATCTTGGGGGCTTTGATGTTCATCTCAGGCATCTTGAACTTGGGGCCCTTTAGTTTCGCATCTGGACCTTCGATATTCACATCTGGAACATCAATGTCCACTTTGGGTCCTGAGACATCAATGTCAGCCTTGGGCAGGTTCACATCCACTTCTGGGCCCTCTCCTTTAAAACCAGGTATACTGAACTTGGGCATTTTCACTTTGGGCATTTTTAGGTGCCAGTCTGGGCCTTGAACGTCCACATCTGGGACATCAATGTCCACTCTGGGGCCCTTGATGTCAACTTCGGGGCCCTTGAGGTCGCCTTCCACTTTGGGCAGAGAAACATCCATGTCGCCCTTCACCTTTGGACCTTTCAGATTCAGGTCAACTTCAGGCATAGAGATCTTCGGTGCCTTGAGGTGTAAGTCAGGCATTTTAAATTTGGGGCCCTTCAGTTTCCCTTCTGGACCATGAATGTCAATATCAGGAGTGTCAATGTCCACTTTAGGGCCTTTGACATCCACTTTGGGACCTTTCAGATCTCCCTCCAGTTTAGGAATGGAAATGTCCATATCTCCTTTTATCTTAGGTCCTTTCAAATTCAAATCAATGTCACTCATGGAGATTTGTGGGGTTTTGAAATGAACATCAGGCATCTTAAACTTGGGACCTTTGAGCTTCCCTTCAGGACCTTCAATGTCTACCTCTGGCCCTTTCAGATCACCTTCCACCTTAGGTAGTGAAACATCCACATCACCCTTTACTTTGGGACCTTTCAGGTGCAAATCAAAGTCAGGCATGGAGATCTTGGGAGCTTTGATGTTCATCTCAGGCATCTTAAATTTGGGCCCCTTCAATTTTCCTTCCGGACCTTCAATATTGACATCAGGGGTGTCAATGTCCAAACTGGGGCCTTTTATGTCAATTTCAGGGCCCTTGAGATCACCTTCGACTTTGGGTAGAGAGACATCCACATCACCCTTCACTTTGGGACCCTTCAAGTTAAAGTCAATGTCAGGCATGGAGATTTTGGGGGCCTTGATGTTCATCTCTGGCATCTTGAACTTCGGACCCTTCAGTTTTGCATCTGGACCTTCGATACTGACATCAGGGGCATCAGTGTCCACTTTGGGGCCAGAAATGTCAATGTCAGCCTTAGGAAGGGTAACATCCACATCTGGGCCCTCTCCTTTGAATCCTGGCATGCTGAATTTGGGCATTTTCACCTTGGGCATCTTCAGGTGCCAGTCTGGGCCATGAACATCCACATCAGGGGTGTCGATGTCCACTTTGGGGCCCTTGATGTCAACTTCTGGGCCCTTGAGGTCACCTTCCACTTTAGGAAGGGAAACATCCACATCACCCTTCACTTTGGGTCCTTTCAGATGCAAATCAAAGTCAGGAATGGAGATCTTGGGGGCTTTGATGTTCATCTCAGGCATCTTGAATTTAGGGCCCTTCAGTTTCGCATCTGGACCTTCGATATTCACATCTGGAACATCAATGTCCACCTTGGGTCCTGAGACGTCAAGGTCAGCCTTGGGCAGGTTCACATCCACTTCTGGGTCCTCTCCTTTAAAACCAGGCATGCTGAACTTGGGCATTTTCACTTTGGGCATTTTTAAGTGCCAGTCTGAGCCTTGAACGTCCACATCTGGGACATCAATGTCCACTTTGGGGCCCTTGATGTCAACTTCGGGGCCCTTGAGGTCGCCTTCCACTTTGGGCAGAGAAATGTCCATGTCGCCCTTCACCTTTGGACCTTTCAGATTCAGGTCAACTTCAGGCATAGAGATCTTCGGTGCCTTGAGGTGTAAGTCAGGCATTTTAAATTTGGGACCCTTCAGTTTCCCTTCTGGACCATGAATATCAATATCAGGAGTGTCAATGTCCACTTTGGGTCCTGAGACATCAATGTCAGCTTTGGGCAAATTAACATCCACTTCTGGGCCCTCTCCTTTAAATCCCGGCATGCTGAATTTGGGCATTTTCACCTTGGGCATCTTCAGGTGCCAGTCTGGGCCATGAACATCCACATCTGGGGCATCGATGTCCACTTTGGGGCCCTTGATGTCAACTTCAGGGGCCTTTAGATCACCTTCCATCTTAGGCAGAGAAACATCCACATCTCCTCTCACCTTAGGGCCTTTCAAATGCAAATCAAAGTCAGGCATGGAGATCTTGGGGGCTTTGATGTTCATCTCTGGCATCTTGAATTTAGGGCCCTTCAGTTTCGCATCTGAACCTTCGATATTCACATCTGGAACATCAATGTCCACCTTGGGTCCTGAGACGTCAAGGTCAGCCTTGGGCAGGTTCACATCCACTTCTGGACCTTCCCCTTTGAAGCCAGGCATGGTGATCTTGGGCATTTTTATCTTAGGCATCTTCAGGTGCCAGTCTGGGCCTTGAACATCCACATCTGGGGCATTAATATCCACTTTGGGGCCTTTAATATCCACGTCAGGAACTTTCATGTCACCTTCCACTTTTGGCAGAGACACATCCATATCACTCTTCACTTTGGGACCTTTCAGGTTAAGATCAATGTCAGGCATGGAGATCTTGGGGGCTTTGATGTTCATCTCAGGCATCTTGAACTTGGGACCTTTCAACTTTCCCTCTGGACCTTCGATATTCACATCTGGAACATCAATGTCCACCTTGGGCCCTGAGACATCAAGGTCAGCTTCGGGCAGGTTCACATCCATATCTGGGCCCTCTCCTTTGAAGCCAGGCATGCTGAATTTGGGCATTTTCATTTTGGGCATTTTTAGGTGCCAGTCTGGGCCTTGAACGTCCACATCTGGGACATCAATGTCCACTTTGGGACCCTTGATGTCAACTTCGGGGCCCTTGAGGTCACCTTCCACTTTGGGCAGAGAAACATCCACATCGCCCTTCACCTTGGGACCTTTCAGATGCAAATCAAAGTCAGGCATGGAGATCTTGGGGGCTTTGATATTCATCTCTGGCATCTTGAACTTAGGCCCTTTTAACTTTCCCTCTGGTCCTTCAATGTTAACATCAGGGCCTTCAACGTCCACTTTGGGGCCTGAGACATCAACGTCAGCCTTGGGCAGGTTCACATCCACTTCAGGGCCCTCTGCTTTGAAGCCAGGCATGCTGAACTTGGGCATTTTCATCTTGGGCATCTTCAGATGCCAGTCTGGACCCTGAACATTAACATCTGGGACATCAGTGTCCACTTTGGGGCCTTTGAGGTCAACTTCAGGACCTTTCAGATCTCCCTCTACCTTAGGGCCTGTAACATCCACATCTCCTTTTATTTTTGGACCTGTAAGATTCAGGTCAATATCTGGCATGGATATCTTTGGAGTCTTAAAATGCATCTCAGGCATCTTAAACTTTGGACTTTTCCACTTTCCTTCCGGTCCTTCGATATTCACATCGGGACATTCAACATCCACTTTGGGTCCTGAGACATCAAGGTCAGCCTTGGGCAGGTTCACGTCCACATCTGGACCTTCTCCTTTGAAGCCAGGCATGCTGATCTTGGGCATTTTTATCTTGGGCATCTTTAGGTGCCAGTCTGGGCCATGAACATCAACATCAGGTGCGTCAATGTCCACTTTTGGGCCCTTGATGTCAACTTCTGGGCCCTTTAGGTCACCTTCCACTTTAGGAAGGGAAACATCCACACCACCCTTTACTTTGGGTCCTTTCAGGTTTAAGTCAATATCAGGCATGGAGATCTTGGGGGCTTTGATATTCATCTCTGGCATCTTGAACTTAGGCCCTTTCAACTTTCCCTCTGGTCCTTCAATATTAACATCAGGGCCTTCAATGTCCACCTTGGGTCCTGAGACATCAATGTCAGCCTTGGGCAGCTTCACATCCACATCTGGGCCCTCTGCTTTGAAGCCAGGCATGCTGAACTTTGGCATTTTCATCTTGGGTATCTTCAGGTGCCAGTCTGGGCCTTGAACACCCACATCTGGGGCATCGATATCCACTTTAGGCCCCTTGATGTCAACTTCGGAGCCCTTGAGGTCACCTTCCACTTTGGGCAGAGAAACATCCACATCACCCTTCACCTTGGGACCTTTCAGATGCAAATCAAAGTCAGGCATGGAGATCTTGGGGGCTTTGATGTTCATCTCTGGCATCTTGAACTTAGGCCCTTTCAACTTTCCCTCTGGTCCTTCAATATTAACATCAGGGCCTTCAATGTCCACCTTGGGTCCTGAGACATCAACGTCAGCCTTGGGCAAGTTGACATCTACTTCAGGGCCCTCTGCTTTGAAGCCAGGCATGCTGAATTTGGGCATTTTCATCTTGGGCATCTTCAGGTGCCAGTCTGGACCTTGGACATCAGGGGTATTTACATCAACTTTGGGGCCCTTGATGTTCACATCTGGTACTTCAATTTTACCTTCTACCTCAGGCACAGACACATCTATATCCCCCTTGATTTTGGGTCCTTTGAGATTTAGGTCAACATCAGGAATAGAAATATTGGGGGCTTTGAAATGCATATCAGGCATCTTGAACTTAGGGCCTTTCAATTTGCCCTCTGGTCCCTCAATGTCAATGTCTGGCCCACTGACATCCACATGTGGCCCTTTAAGGTCCCCTTCCAATTTGGGAACATCTACATCCACCTCTCCTTTTGCCTTGGGGCTCTTCAAGTGTAGATCGAGGTCTGGCATAGAGATTTTGGGAGCTTTAAAGTGCATATCTGGCATCTTGAACTTAGGAGTTTTCCACTTGCCATTTGGACCTTCCACAGCTACTTCTGGCATGTCAGCATCTAATTTGGGACCTTTGACATCCAATTCTGGACCTTTTAACTCTCCCTCCAGCTTTGGGGCAGAAACATCAACATCTCCTTTGATTTTGGGTCCCTTTAAATTGACATCAACATCAGGCATGGAGATCTTGGGGGTCTTGAAGTGCATCTCAGGCATCTTAAACTTGGGGCCCTTCAGCTTCCCTTCTGGACCTTCGAGGCTCACATCTGGGACTTCAACATCCACCTTGGGTCCTGAGACATCAACATCAGCCTTGGGTAAATTCACATCCACTTCTGGGCCCTCTCCTTTGAAGCCAGGCATGCTGAACTTGGGCATTTTCATCTTAGGCATCTTCAGGTGCCAGTCTGGGCCATGAACATCCACATCTGGGGCATCAATGTCCACTTTGGGCCCTTTGATGTCAACATCTGGCACTTTCATTTCACCTTCTATTTTGGGCACAGACACATCCACAACCCCTTTGACTTTGGGGCCTTTCAAGTTTAAGTTGACATCAGGCACGGAGATCTTGGGGGTCTTGAAGTGCATCTCAGGCATCTTAAACTTGGGTCAACATCAGGCACCTCCACATCCAAACTGGGGCCTGTTAAATCTCCTTCCAATTTTGGCACCGATACATCCATATCCCCTTTGACTTTGGGGCCTTTCAAGTGTAAGTCCACATCAGGCATGGAGATCTTGGGGGTCTTGAAGTGCATCTCAGGCATCTTAAACTTGGGGCCCTTCAGCTTCCGAGATCTTGGGGGCCTTGAAGTGCATCTCAGGCATCTTAAACTTGGGCCCTTTCAACTTTGCATCAGGACACTCCAGATCAACATCAGGCACCTCTGCTTCCACAAAAGGACCTTTGATATCAACTTGCGGCCCTCTGAGATCACCTTCCAGTTCTGGCACAGAAGCATCTATCTCTCCCTTCAGTTTGGGTCCCTTCAAATTCAAGTCCACATCTGGCATGGAGATCTTGGGAGCTTTTATATTCAACTTGGGCATCTTAAATTTGGAGCCTTTCAACTTTCCTTCTGGTCCCTCAATATCCAAATCAGGAAGATCAATGTCCACACTCGGGCCAGACACATCAATGTCAGCCTTTGGCAGATTCACATCCACTTCTGGGCCCTCTCCTTTGAAGCCAGGCATACTGAACTTGGGGATTTTCATCTTGGGCATTTTCAGGTGCCAATCTGGGCCATGAACCTCCACATCTGGGGCAGCAATGTCCACTTTGGGCCCTTTAATGTCAACATCTGGCACTTTCATTTCACCTTCTGCCTTTGGCACAGACACATCAATATCCCCTTTGACTTTGGGGCCTTTCAAGTGTAAGTCCACATCGGGCATGGAGATCTTGGGAGTCTTGAAATGCATCTCAGGCATCTTAAACTTGGGGCCCTTCAACTTCCCTTCTGGACCTTCAATATCAATATCACCAACATTCACATCCATCTTAGGGGCTTTCACATCAATTTCAGGACCCTTCAAGTCTCCTTCCACTTTGGGAAGGGGAACATCTACATCAGTTTTCAGTTTAGGGGCTTTCAAATTAAGTCCAACATCAGGCATAGAGATTTTGTGTGTCTGTATATTCATGCTTGGCATCTTGAACTTAGGGCCTTTTAGTTTTCCCTCTGGAGCTTCAAGATTCACATCTGGAACATCAATGTCCACCTTGGGTCCTGAAACACCAATGTCAGCCTTGGGCAGGTTCACATCCACTTCAGGACCCTCTCCTTTGAAGCCAGGCATGCTGAACTTGGGCATTTTTACCTTGGGCATCTTCAGGTGCCAGTCTGGGCCATGAACCTCCACATCTGGTGCATTAATGTCAACTTTGGGGCCTTTGATGTCAATATCAGGAGCTTTTATCTCCCCTTCTACTTTTGGAACTGTAACGTCATAATCTCCTTTCATTTTAGGACCTTTCAAATGCAACCCAACATCTGGCATGGATATCTTCTGAGGCTTTATACTCATTTCTGGCATCTTGAATTTGGGACCTTTTAGTTTTGCGTCTGGACCTTCAATATTCACATCTGGAACTTCAACATCCACTTTGGGTCCTGAGACATCAACATCAGCTTTGGGCAGCTTCACATCCACCTCAGGGCCCTCTCCTTTGAAGCCAGGCATGCTGAACTTGGGCATTTTCACCTTGGGCATCTTCAGGTGCCAATCCGGGCCATGAACATCCACATCTGGAGCACTAATGTCAACTTTGGGCCCTTTAATGTCAATATCTGGCACTTTCATTTCACCTTCTACCTCAGGCAAGGACACATCCACATCTCCCTTCAGTTTTGGCCCCTTAAGATTCAGGTCCACATCAGGCATGGAGATCTTGGGGGCCTTGAAGTGCATCTCAGGCATCTTAAACTTGGGGCCCTTCAGCTTTCCTTCCGGGCCCTCAAGGCTCACATCTGGGATTTCAACATCCACCCTGGGTCCTGAGACATCAATGTCAGCCTTAGGCAGGTTCACATCCACTTCTGGGCCCTCTCCTTTGAAGCCAGGCATGCCAAACTTGGGCATTTTCATCTTGGGCATCTTCAGGTGCCAGTCTGGGCCTTGAACCTCCAAATCTGGGGCATCAATGTCCACTTTGGGTCCTTTAATGTCAACATCTGGCACTTTCATTTCACCTTCTACCTTGGGCACAGACACATCCATATCCCCTTTGACTTTGGGGCCTTTCAAGTGTAAGTCCACATCAGGCATGGAGATCTTGGGGGTCTTGAAATGCATCTCAGGCATCTTAAACTTGGGACCCTTCAGCTTCCCTTCTGGACCTTCGAGGCTCACATCTGGGGCTTCAATGTCCACCTTGGGTCCTGAGACAACAACGTCAGCCTTAGGCAAGTTCACATCCACTTCTGGGCCCTCGCCTTTGAGGCTGGGCATACTGAACTTGGGCATTTTCATCTTGGGTATTTTCAGGCTCCAGTCTGGGCCTTGGCCTTCCACATCTGGTGCTTTAATGTCTACCTTGGGACCTTTGATGTCCACATCTGGAACCTGCATTTCACCCTCTATCTTTGGTGCAGAGATATCTACATTTCCTTTCATTTTTTGTCCTTTAAGATCCAGGTCAACATCTGGCAAAGACATCTTAGGAGCTTTGAAGTGCATCTCAGGCATCTTAAACTTCGGGCCTTTCAACTTCCCTTCAGGTCCTTCAAGGCTCAGATCTGGAGCACTAATATCTACTTTTGGTGCAGAAATGTCCACATTCGCTTTGGACAGGTTCACATCAAATTCTGGCCCCTCTCCTTTGAGGCTGGGCATGCTAAATTTGGGCATTTTAATCTTTGGCATCTTCAAGTTCCAGTCAGGACCCTGCATTTCAACATCTGGGGCACTGACATCTACTTTTGGGCCTTTCAGGTCCCCTTCCAGCTTTGGCACTGTCACATCATATTCTCCCTTTACTTTAGGACCTTTCATATGCAAGTCCACATCAGGCATGGAGATCTTGGGGGCCTTGATATTCATCTCTGGCATCTTGAACTTGGGGCCCTTCAGCTTTCCTTCAGGTCCTTCAATATTCACATCTGGAACTTCAACACCCACCTTGGGTCCTGAGATGTCAACGTCAGCCTTGGGCAGGTTCACATCCACTTCTGGGCCCTCTGCTTTGAAGCCAGGCATGCCGAACTTGGGCATTGTCATCTTGGGCATCTTCAGGTGCCAGTCTGGGCCTTGAACCTCCACATCTGGGACATCAATGTCCATTTTGGCACTTTTAAGTTCAACATCAGGAACTTTAATCTCACTTTCAACCTTCGGCATTGTGACATCATATTCTCCCTTTATGTTAGGGCCTTTCAAATGTAAGTCCACATCAGGCATGGAGATCTTGGGGACTCTGATGTTCATCTCAGGCATCTTAAACTTGGGCCCTTTCAATTTCCCTTCTGGTCCCTCAATGCTCACATCAGGAGCAGTAACATCTACCTTGGGTCCAGAAATGTCCACATCAGCCTTGGGCAGGTTCACATCCACTTCTGGGCCCTCTCCTTTGAACTCTGGCACACTGAATTTGGGCATTTTCATCTTGGGCATCTTCAAGTGCCAGTCTGGGCCATGAACATCCATATCTGGGGCATCAATGTCCACTTTCGGGCCTTTGAGTTCTCCTTCAAGCTTTGGTACAGTTACATCATACTCTCCCTTCACCTTTGTACCTTTCACGTGCAAATCTGCATCAGGCATGGAGATCTTTGGTGTCTTGACACTCATATCAGGCAGCTTAACATCAGGGCCTTTAAGTTTCCCCCCCAGGCCCTCCAAGTTGACACCTGGGGCTTCCACATTGACCTTGGGCCCTGAAATACTGACATCTCCTTTGGGTAGAGTCATATGCACATCTGGACCTTCCCCTTTGGCTCCTAGAGTGCTGAACGTGGGCATTTTCATCTTGGGCATTTTCAGGTTCCATTCTGGGCCATGTGCTTCAACATCTGGGGCACTGACATCCACTTTGGGGCCTTTGACATCAACTTCAGGGACTTTGACTTTCCCTTCTACTTTGGGGAGTGTGACATCTACACCCCCTTTCACTTTAGGTGCAGCCACATTTAAGTCTACTTCTGCCATAGAGATCCTACAGGTTCCGGTTTTCCCGGAAGGACTGCCAAGCCTAGGGCCTGTCAAGGTTCCCTCTAGGTTTGGTGTCTCTATGTCCACTCTGGAGCCTTTAAGTGCCACTTGAGGGCCTTTAACATCACCTTGCATCCCAGGAGCAGAAACCTTAATATCTCCTTTCAGTTTAGGAGACCCAAGGCTCAGATCCACATCCTGCATGGAGATTTTAGGTTTCTGAATAATCATTTCAGGAGTCTTGACTTTAGTACCTTTCATCTTTCCTTCCAGCCCACCAGTAGCAATCTCAGGCAGGCTGACATCCCCAGAGACCCCAGGAACAGTCACTTCACCTATAGGCAGTGTCACATCAATCCCAGTTTCCTCTCCCTTTGCACCTGATACGGAAAACTTGGGGACTTTCATCTTGGGCACATTCAGTTTGCTCCCAGGCCCCTGAACATCAATGTCAGGGGCCTGAACTTCCACACTGGGGCCAGTGATGCTACCCCCAATCTGGGGAGCAGAGGCGTCCACCCCAATGTGCCCCTGTGGCTTGGCACCTTTCAGGCCTAAGTCACCCTCAAGTGAGGGCCTAGTGATTTGGGGGCCCTTCAGCTTCCCCTCAAGGCCCTCAATATTGGCAGAGGGCACACTGACTTCCAGCTGAGGGGCTTGGATAGTCAAGCCTGGCTTGCCGCCCTTGTGCCCCACAGAGACTTCAGGTGCAGAAACTCTCAGCCCTGCCTCTGGTGTCTGGCCCTCAGGCCCTGTCAAGACACCAAATTTTGGCACCTTCATGGTGGGAATTTTAATTTTGCCATGATCACCACTCTCCAGAGATGGGCCCTGCACCTCTACTGCCCCACCCCCAAGAGAAGATGAAATGTCCACTGCCGGAACTTGGACCCCTCCTCTGCCACCCAAGTCCAAGCCCTTTGCACTGACATTGACACCTGAGCCTCCGACCTTTATCCCAGGCATGGTGACCTGGAGCTTCGAGTGGCCAGCACCTTGGAGCTCTGGTCCTGAAGCAGAAATGGCCCCTGCTCGGATATCCACAGCAGAGCCTGTCGGGGAGGCTGCCCCCGAGCCCGAGGGCAGTCTGATCACAGTCTTCCCAGACTGGGCCTCCACATCCACATTGGAGATTTCAGTCAGTTCATGTCTTGGAATCTTGATCTTGAATTCAGGGCTACTGATGTCTATGTCCTTGGCCCCTTCCCGGCCGGTCACATCCACAGTGTAGGCCGTGACCCTTCTGGTCACCGTGATGGTGCGGCTCTGGGTCTCCCCAAGGTCTCCTTCCACTCCATCTTCCGACTTCAGCCGTGGCTTGATCTTCGTGGTGTAGATGCGCTGGTACTCCTCATCATCTCCGCTCTGCAGAAAGACACGCCGGGCAGAGGTTGCAGCAGAGTCTGCCTGAGTTAGCAGATGCCCGGCCACAGCCCAGCCGACAACACGTTGCCTGTTTCCCAGAGAAGCTGGGACCAAAACAGAGGTCCACGGAGCCTCCTGGGGCACAGCAAAGGGGAGTGAAGAAAGGGGCTGACAGCCACATCACAGGAGGAAATCAGAAATTCTCTGGAGGTCATACCGGTAAGCAAAAACCGTGGGGAGGGAGTGGGAGGTATACTCTTGGACTGGGAGGATTTCCACTCAGTTAGAGATTCAAATCGGCCTGTGCCAGGGACACCTCCCAAGAGACCGGGCCCTTCAGCTCCCAACTCTCAAGCCACTGGCTTGTTCGTTTAACCAGGAGGGGAATCTTCTCAGAGGCCCTTGTACTCTGAAAGCACTTGCTGAAGCCTAAGAGACTGGTTGTGCTTGGGTTAACAGTCTCACTTTGAGGACCCATTATTTGTTAAATAAACAAGCCATCAGAAAGACCAATGTCCCCACAGGCACTTTGCTGCCCAGCGTCTGACCCACAGAATGTATCAGGTCTCTGCAGAGAGAAAAATGGTGTCTGTGAGGTGGAGCTGGGCACCTGTGAAGTCATTTCAAAGATTCTTGCAAAGCAGCTGACCTTCCTCCTAGCATCTAGGGCCGGGCTGCACAAGTCAGTTCCCATACTGTGGCCGCTCTGAAGAGACTGAATGAAGACGTTTAGGGACAGCACAGCCACATGTCACACGAAAGCAGAAAGAAACAGGGTGGCCAAGGGCTCAAGAGAGTGAAGACAGGTGAGAGGAGAAGAAGGAGCAAAAAGAGAGGCTCCAGAGGCACATGGAAGGCTCAGAAGTGGGGTCAGCAGGCCGGCGTGGCCGGGGGAGCTCAGGGCACAGATGGGCCGGCGAGGTACTCACCAGAACCACTTCAGAGCTGCGGGAGCTGAAGACTTCACGGGTCCAGGTCTGGCCAGGCTCGGGGGAGCGGTCCCCCTTGCGGTGCAGCTTCAGGCCCACCGTGTGGTGCCCCATGGTGTTCAGCAGCTGGGTCACCTCACCCGACTGCAGGTTGTCAAAGTAGATGGTGGCACCCACAATCTGGTCCCCTGAGCAGGGAAGAGCAGGAAGCAGGTAAGGCCCAAAGAGCCTCAGGGAAACCGCACACAGCCACCACACACTGGGCACTGAACTGACTCGATCTCATGACCACCCTGCAAGGTGGGCATGGTAATACCCATCGTACAGACACGGAAACTGAGGCTTAGAAAGGCCAATTTGTGGGGGCCAGGCACGGTGGCTCACGCCTGTAATCCCAGCACTTTGGGAGGCCGAGGCGGGCGGATAGCCTGAGGTCAGAAGTTCGAGACCAGCCTGACCAACATAGAAAAACCCCGTCTCTACTAAAAATGCAAAATTAGTCTAGTGTGGTGGTGCATGCCTGTAATCCCAGCTACCGTGGAGGCTGAGGCAGAAGAATCACTTGAATCCAGGAGGCAGAGGTTGCAGTGAGCTAAGATAGCGCCATTGCACTCCAGCCTGGGCAACAAGAGCAAAACTCCATCTCAAAAAAAAAAAAAAAAAAAGGCAAACTCATTTGCCCAAATCTGCAGAGCTAGTGGGTGGTGGAGTCAGATCTGAGGACCAGGTGTCCACTACCCCACACAACTGCCTCCCCTGAGGACCACAAGTGACAGACACAGAGTGGCCAAGGGAGGGCAGGGCTTGGGTACCAACCACCCTGATGCCACTGGGAATGGGCCCTCGACAGCCACTCACCCACTTCTGCCTCCTCCCTGCCCTTCCCTCCGACACCCCCACCGACCCCCCAACCTCCAGCACCCGGTCCACACTCTGGGGTGACTCACCCTCCTTGACCACCCCAGTGCGGGCCGCAGGGGAGTTCTGCGTCACCTCCTGCACAAAGACGCCGTCGTCCCTCTGGGCGATGGTCAGCCCATGGGAGCCGCTACCCTGCCAGTTGGGCAGCAGCAGCTCCCGGGTTGTCTCCTCCTCCTTCTCCATCTGGAATGAGGTGAGGAAATGGAACTGGGGTCAGTGGGGGTGGGAGGACATGAGGGTATGGGAAAGCTAGCAATCTCTGGTGCTGTGAACTCCAGGGAGTGGGGCCCTCGGCAATGCGCCTGCCCCTGCAGCCGGCTCACCTGCCAGGTGAGGTGTTGGGGGTGGGGTAATTCATCTCACGTCCTTCCACTGTGGAAGCTCTCCCAAGGCACAGCAAAGAAGATGGAAAGGAGACAGCAGAGGCAACTGGACCCGGAGGTAGCCGGCCCTTCATCCCTGTCCCCCACGGCCCCAGCCTCCCATCACACACGGGGCCCACCCTCCCCACATCCTGTCACCTCCGCCTCTCTCTGCCTCTCCCACCTACTGACCTTTGCAGGATTCCGCTCAGGAGCGAATGCCTTGCCAGGAGCCCGCCCCTCCTTCCTCTCTTCCCCTCAGTCTCTCTCGTCGGGAATCTCGGTCACAACCTAGGGGAAAGTTCACGATGATGCTCGCACTCCAGTCGGCAGTCGGCTTGCTCCGAGTCCCCACCCAAGGGACAGCCAGGTCCTCTGCTACCCAGGCCAGCTCACAACCCCAACCCCCACCACCACCGTCAATTCCACTCGTCCATGACTCTCCAGCCTGGTATAGCAGAAAGGGGCTTCAGAGGAGCCAGACGTGCAGTCAGATCCTGGCTCTGCCTCCTTCTAGCTGTGGGACCCTGGCCAAGACACTTCAGTTTTCTGAACCTCTATTTCCTCATCTGTGAAAATGGAGGCAATAAAGCAGAAAAAAAGACAGCACTGGCCAGCAGGAGCCGCTTCACATGCACGCTCTCGCCACATTCTTTTTATTTATTTATTTATTTATTTATTTATTTATTTATTTGAGACAAAGTCTCGTTCTGTCACCCAGGCTGGAGTACAATAGAGGATCTCGGCTCACTGCAAGCTCCGCCTCCCGGGTTCACGCCATTCTCCTGCCTCAGCCTCCAGAGTAGCTAGGACTACAGGTGCCAGCCACCATGCACCACACTCGGCTAATTTTTTGTATTTTTAGTAGAGACAGAGTTTCACCATGTTAGCCAAGATGATCTTGATCTCCTGACCTCGTAATCCGCCCACCTCGGCCTCCCAAAGTGCTGGGATTACAGGCATGAGCCACCACGCCTGGCCTCTTTTTATTTATTTATTTATTTTTTTTTGAGACAGGGTCTGGCTCTGTCACACAGGCTGGAGTGCAGGGGCGCGATCACGACTCACTGCAGCCTCAACCTCCTGGGCTCAAGTGATCCTCCTGCCTCACCCACCCAAGTAGCTCGGACCACAGCCATGTGCCTCCACAACTGGCTAATTTTTGTATTTTTGGAGAGATGAGGTTTTGCCATGTTGCCCAGGCTGGTCCGGAACTCCTGGGCTCAAACAATCCCAAAGTGCCGGGACTATAAGCAGGAGCCACCGAGCCCAGCATCTACCCACATTCTCAACCACAGCTTCAAGAGGGAGATGTTACTGTGCCAATTTCACAGACAGAGACTGAGTCTCTGAGAGAACAGCTTACCCGGGGTACACATGACAGCACAACTATGCCGGGCTTGGACCCAAGTCTGTAACTCCTTTTTTTTTTTTTTTGAGATGGAATCTCGCTTTGTAGCCCAGGCTGGTGTGCAGTGGCACGATCTTGGCTCACTGCAACCTCCCCCTCCCGGGTTCAAGCAATTCTCTGCTTCAGCCTCCCGAGTAGCTGGGACTACAGGCGCCCGCCACCACACCCAGCTAATTTTTTGTAGTTTTAGTACAGATGGGGTTTTACCATCTTGGCCAGGCTGATCTTGAACTCCTGATCTTGTGATCCACCCGCCTAGGCCTCCCAAAGTGCTGGGATTACAGGCGTGAGCCGCCGCACTTGGCCCACCGAGTCTGTAACTCTTTTGCCTACTCCACCCCAGGTCTGCCGCTTGTAACAGGTGGGAGCCTCCTAGAGTCTGCCTCCAAGCAGGAATGGCAGTGTTCCACCTCCCTCAGAGACAAAGACTCGGGCCACTCAGTCTCACCCAGTACCCAGGACCAGGGGGGTGCCTCACCAGCTGGCAGCTCTGGGAGCCCTGCCACAGGCAGCTGCCTGAACAAAGGCGGCCCCAGCCCCACCAGGCACTGCCCAAGCCCTAGAGGTTAGAGCCCAGCTGAGCCCGCCTTGGCCCACAGTGAGTCCAGGCCTCCCGGCTGCCACACCAGACCCTGAGCCAGGCCCCTACAGGTGCAAGCATTTAGTAATAAATTCGCCCTCCAGCCACAAGATGAGCTGTCATCTGCAGGTGCCCTAAAAAGACACCAGGCAGGACTCTGCATAGGGCCATGGACTACAGCCACGGCACAAAATGGCGGCAGCAGCCACCGATTGAAATGGTGTGGGGGACACTATAAGTCATGGGGAACCTAAACCAAAGCCCCGCCTACAGCCGTTTACATCCAGAAAGTATCAACAGTCAATCAATGCATGTATACCGGCTGCCTCCATATGCCCAACACTATACTTTGCACTGCAGACTGAACCGGCCAGGGATGGACACAGCTGGGCCCAGCACCTAATTACACGCTGCATTAGACGGTGACCTCACATCACTCACACACCCATGTGCCAGACAGGGAGATTTAAGACTCAGTTCCTGTCACGGATACACATGATGAGCAAGGTGCACTAGCTGTGACTGATTTTGCCGCAGAATATTCCAGAAGGCTTGGGAGCCTTCTGGGGGAAATGAAATATACATGGGGTCTTGAAGGTGCTAGAGGTGACCTCTGAGGATGAGACTATGTCTCTTGGGAATTCGTGGGCACTTAGCAGTTCCTATCTCAGGCAGATCACAACACGGATCAAGAGAAACACAGACCCCAGCCCCCCAACAGCCATCCTCCCGTCTGACAACGCGGTGTGGACAATGTGTCTCCTTGTCAACACAGGTGCTGGCTACAAGGTGAGCAAAGACTCTGAGCCTCTGGGCTCAGGTGCAAACTGGCGAAAACACCTCCTTCCTTCCGGCCACAGAGAAGGCTGTGACGGGAAATCACTCTGACCCTTCCCAGCATGAAACAGCAAAGCTGGGGGCTTAAATGGCACATTCTCTCCCACTGTCCAGTGCTCAGCAGCCAGCCCTGCAGAAAAGGAGCCAGGCAGAGGCAGGGAAGGAAAACAGATTCCAGACTTCATCTCTCAGACAGAACTGAAGCCACCCCTTCAGATTGCCCAGACACCCTGTCCTCCTCCTGGAGCAGGGCCCCTTTGCTCACCCCAGCATCCTGGTGCTGTGCCAGCAGCCAGCGAGGGGGAAAGAGCTAGCTGGGCCAGCTCACCCTCGCCCACACCTCGGCCCCACCCTCCCTCCCCAGTGAGTCACTGCAGCTGACTGCAACAGCTCCAGACCTGCAAAGGGTTGAGCCTAAAACCCCAAGGACAAAGTGCCTCCTGGGCCAGACCCCCAGGTGCCAGAGGAACCAGGGCTCCCCTGCAGACAGGCAGTTGGCTTCCCTGCCAGGGCCTCAGGCAGAGTCCCAGAGCAGAAGTGCTCTGGGACTCTGCCCAGGACAGACTTGCTACCTGCCTCAACCTAGGTGCTTCCTGAGGAGGGGAGAAACCATCCTAAGTAGACACCGATCCAGTAGCCCATGAGGACGGGAGCCATTGGACCCGAGGCTGCAGGTTGGCCCTGGCAGGGTACCCAGTGGCTTCCCGGCCAGGTGGGGCTGCCAACCACCCTGCCTGCTCTGGCTCTGGCCCTGCTGTCCTGGCACAGCCTGGAAGGACTCCCCTCTCATCTGACCTGGGCCATTCAGTTCCGAGGAGGGGCATGGAAATACTGAAGGGAATACTGAAGGAGGGGCGTGGGATACTGTGTAGCTGGGTTTCCCATTCTCTGCATTTGGGTCCCAGCCCTCAGTGTCTCCTCCACCTCTGGAGCCTGTATCAAGCCCAAGTGGTCCTTTCTTCTCCTCCCACACAAGTTAGGTTAAGTCAGGCTTTCCCCGGAGGCTGAGGGCTCTGCCCTGTTGCTACCCAAAAGAGGGTCTTTGGAGCTTTGGGGAATTCTGCACGATTCAGCCAAGTGCCATAAGCCTTCAGAGCTAGGAGAGACCTAGAGTTGTGCCACCCAACACAGCAGCCACATGTGGCTATTTAAACTTAATCAATTAAAATTCAGTTTGATTAAAAGTTTAGCTCATTGGCTGCACTAGCCACATTTCAAGAGCTCAACAGCCACATGTAGCTACTGGCTACTATATTAGCGTGGACATAGAACACTTCCCCCACCGCCGAGAGTTTTATGGGATGGCACTGCTTGTTACTTAGGGATGGAGAAAGTAAGGTCCAGAGAGGTGAGAAAATGGGAGTGTGCTGGGGCCCTAGTCCCAGAGCCTGCTAGCACACAGCCTGGTGGTCCACCCAACAGCCTCCCTCGTAATAGCAAGAAGCGGGGCAGAGCTAGGCGCAGTGGCTCATGCCTGTAATCCCAGCACTTTGGGAGGGCGAGACACACTGATCACTTGAGCCCAGGAGTTTGAGACCAGCCTGGGCAACATGGCAAAATCCTATCTCTATAAAAAATTAAAATTTAATTTTTTTTTATAAAAAAGAGAAGGAGC
This sequence comes from Hylobates moloch, assembly GCF_009828535.3. Lineage (NCBI taxonomy): Eukaryota > Metazoa > Chordata > Mammalia > Primates > Hylobatidae > Hylobates > Hylobates moloch. Next base: position 81,475,275 of record NW_026652280.1, read on the forward strand.
AGGGCCAGAGTGGAGACCCCCTAAGGCAGAAGATTGCTTGGAGGGCAGAAAAGAGTGAGATGGTGAGGCCGCTCCAGCTGCAAAGGTGAGAGCACGTGTGCCTGACACTGCAGGACAGACTGTAATTCAGGCCAGAAGCAGTGAGAGAACAGCCCATCCTGTCACTTCGAAACTGCAAAGAGGATGTGCCGAGCAGCAGGGCTCTGCCCATACCCTGCAACTGGGAACAACGCCAAGTAGACGCAGAACTCCAGGAAGCAGATTCTTGACCCCAGCAGATGGCCTCTGCCAGGGGTGACCTCCAGAGGAGCCTCCTTCCTCCACTGCCCTCGGAGAACAGTGCCCCTTCCCCGGACGAGCCAGTATAAAGACAGCCAGGATGGAAACCAGGCCAGTTGCTGCAGCAGCTAGAGACGGCCCTGCAGCCAGCGTCAGCGTGGAGATGACAGGAATTGATACACACACTCCCCCAGAGACAGGCCACAGGCCTCAGTGCCCAAATGCACCAAACCTGAGGACAAGATACACACCACAGGGGCCCACGACTGTGCATCCACCCAGCACAGGCGGGACACAGGAGGCAACCCTCCGAGGGGAAGAAAATCATCCCATCCGCAGTGGGGAGGGCACCGGCCACAGTGAAACTTCCACCCAGCATGGCGGCACGCACATAGGCCAATCGACCCACCACACACACAAGGCCAAAGAGAAGCAGTCCTCGTCCCAGGAACAAAACGACTCATGCCCAGAGTTAGAGACCCCTACCAGAGGGGAAGCCCCCAACATTCGGAACCAAGAGGAGAGGGAGGCTATTCAGAGAGATACACCCAGAAGACAGTATGCTCTGCTCTCATCAACACTCATCAGGAGGCAAAGAGGAACAGAAAGTTCCATGTTGAAAGAAAAAAAAACCCACACACAAGTAGAGAGAAAGAGAATTCTGCAGAGCACTCTTGTGTGCCAGGGACTGTGTTGGCAACATCCCTTGCCTGGGGTCTCATTCAACCCCCAAATAATGATGCTATGTCAAAAGAATTAATATCCTTATTTCAGAGAAGTGGAAACAGGCCCGAGAGATAAGACGACTTGCCCAGTGTGAGACAGAGTTGAAATGCAAGCCCAGGAGTCTCTGACCCCCAAGGCCCTCGTTCCAAAGGAACAGGGGTGACATCCTTTCCAGGGCCTGGCCCTCTGAATGGACCCCCGAGGATGCAGCTGCCAGGCTTGTTTAGGAAAAAACATTATGTCCCATTCTAACTGGAGCAGAAGTGCGCAGACATCTCAGAGTCTAAGCCGGCATTAACGACTTTTACAAACCCACCTAGCTGATTCTGGGCAGCGTGCAGGGAGGAGGGGCAGGTTAGGGAGGTGGAATTACCAGGAAGAATTAGATGAACAAGTTGCAAAACACATGCAACTTGGGCACCTTCAGAGAAAGGCACACAAGCACACACACACACACACACACACCACGAGCACACGGAGACCCTCAGCCCCATTCTCCACTCTACACAGCCCAGGGCAGCCTGCAGCCCCAGCCAGCCTTCACCGGCTCACAATAGACACTTGTCCTGGAGGTCCCTACACCTGTTCACCTGGCGCCTATGTCCCTTGAGCCTGCACCTCCCCCTCTGTGTGTGCACCTGCCTGGCCTCCTCCCTGCTCCCTGCCCCTTAGGAGAGGGAGGCGCCAGACCAGCCACAACTCCCACAGGAGGAAGTTTTTCCATCCTTGTCATTCCAGCCCTCCCCTCCCCATCACCCCCTTCCCCTGGCCCCTCACATCATGCTGACTTCCAGGGCAGCCCCTACACCCCGACCTCAGCCAGCTGGTTGCTTTCTGACTCTGCTGTGACGCCTTTCTCCATCTCTCTCTACCCCAGCCACGCACAGCCCCATCCCATGCTACAGTGAGCTCGGAAGCCCTGAAACTCCAAGCTCTCACTTCCAGCAGCAAGGGAGATTCCGTCTTCCCTCCCTGGCCAGGAAGGACTCTGCACTCCTTGTGAAAGGGGGCTGGGGACAGCCTATGATCCAGTGGGGAGTCCCCACACCTGGACACAGAAGCAGGGAAGAGTGGGCCTTTACCCAGGACCACTGGGATTAAGACACCATCTCTGAGGGTGGCGTCCTGTAGGAGAGGGGGTGGAGCAGAACGCTTGGTCTTGCCCTGTGGGGTAGATTACAGTTTGGGAGCTGCCTGTCTGCCCCACCCAAGGCCAGGATATGGGGAGGGCGCTGCTTGCTCTCCCCCCAGCGGTCGGACCACGCTACTGCAGGGGCGTGGGGCCAGGCCGCTCCGGCTCAGTCGCCGAAGAGCTGCCCCCCAGCCCCGCCAGGACACGTAGCTGTAGACGGGATCAGCTCCAGGCACTTCCCCTTCCCCCAGAACCTCCGCTCCAGCCCCCGGGGACCCGGCAGGATGCCCCTCCCTGACAGGCCGTGTGCAGTGCCTTGCTTATCCTGCTCAGCTGGGGCCTGCACCCCCAAGGCTGTCCTCAACCTCCCAAAGGCTTCTGGACACAAACTGCGGGTGCGGACCTGTCCAGGACCGAGAAACTCACTTCAGTCCTTACCCACAACCCCTACGGGCCCGCAGGAAACCTCCACCACCAGGACAGAATGCCACTGCCATCCTCTGCCTCCAAGTCTGACGACCACGCAGGCAGAGGTGACACATCCAGGCATGCCACGAGGGGAAGACCTTCATTCACAACCAGCGGGATACTCTCTCACAGGCAATGACACATACCTTACTCAGAGACAAGCTGTGACATGGTGGTCACAAGGACCTAAAGCCACAGTGGGACGACACCTGCAATGCTATCAGTGACCTACCTAAGACTGCCAGCAACAGCCCAGCCGTAGCCCTGGTGGGAACTGAGGCCAGCAGGGAGGAAAAGGGGCTTCATTCCTTCGGAATCCTCCTGTGGCCCACCCACGTGCCCCCCCACACCCAGGAAAGCTGGAAATTGCTCGTGCTCAGGAAGCCTTGGGAGTCCCACCGGATGGCCTGAGCCCAGGGAAATGTCAGCCTGGATGAATCAATGGGGGATGAAGAGAAGTCAGAAGGCCCTAGATCCCTGCCACTGCCACCGCCCAAGCGGCACATTCTAAATCCTCCCCAGCGGCCATCACCCTTCCTCAAACCTAAGCGTGCACAGCACAGGGCCAGCCCAGCTCCAGGCAGAGAAACTTTGGGGCCTCCGGAATGGTGAGGGAGAGCCACACTGTTCCCATGAGGAGTAGGACTAGCTCTCCCGGTCTGTCTGTCTGTCTGTCTCCAGGCGGTTCCCAAGTTCTAAAGAAGGTGGTGACCACACCCCAGATCCCCACACACCCCTCCGCCCCCACGGCTTTGCCCCAACCCCTCAAACCAGCTCCTCAGGCTCAGGGCGACCGGCTCTGCCAGGACGCACCAGCCAATTCCAAGTCGAGCAAAAGAATCCAGCCTGGCAGCACCGCCACCTTTCCCCAGGACTTCTGGAGGGCTAAGATGACTCTGGGGACCCCCAGCCAACTCCCTGCCCTGGGCTGACGCTGGACCTTCTCCCTCAACAGGTCCCTGTGTCCTACTCTGGGCCCTGGGCCATGTCTGGCTGGCACAAGTCCTCAGCTCCGAGGGGTCGGCTCCTCAAGGAGTTCCCGGACCAGGACCCCTGAATCGCTGCTGTGGGCCCACATGACTTATGTGGCTCCCCATGTGTCCCTGTTCTCTGACCAGTGTCCCTGTGCATAACCTCTTAGGGACAAAGGCTTTAGAGAGGGGCTCAGACACCCTCTAACCCACATTCCCACAGCCCCCAAACCCTGCGACCTCTCCTAGCTCCACTCTCACCCTCCCAGCTCCTCTCCCACTCTCCCTCACCCCACAGCTCACAGCTCAGAGCAAAGAGGTGCCCCTAACTCGGGGGCTCCCCTGTCCTCCCCATTCTGCACAGGCCACTATCCACGCCGTGGGGGGTGGGCGGCCCCGCTGTCCCTAAGGACAGGAGAAGGAAGCTTCCCCACATTCAGCTTCTAAAAGGAAGTGAGTGCCACACCCTGCCCCTGGGATTTCCCTCGTGGGGCGGGGATGAAAGCGAGATCTCTACCCTGAATTACAGCCAGTATAGGTGCAGGGGCCCTTAAATGCCTTCCCCCAGTCTCAGCTTCACTGCTACAGCCCCTCACCGTATTCCACAAAATCAACCCAACACCTACCATGCGCTACGCTGTGCTGGGAAGGGCAAGCAGAGAGCAGGAGCTCTGCAATCCGAGGTTGGATTCTAATGAAGACGGGTTCGAAAACCAGTATTTACTGAGTGCCCAGCGTTGTGCTGGAGACACAGAGGTAGATATCTTGGTCCCTTTTCCTCTGGAGACTCCGGGTCATTCTCTAAGGACCTGACTGACTTGGGAGGCTCCCACACTGCCTTTCCACAAATCCCCTCCACAGAGCAGGGCACTCTGCAGCGACCGCACGCTCCCTGGGAGCACCTCACAGCCACGGTCGCCGCGGCGGGAGCCACACCCTGCGAAACCGGCAAGCACACACATCGCACACAACCCTCAGTGGCCTCATTGTGCAGAGGGGCCAGAGTCGTTCCCCACCTAGTTGTGTGGGCTCGGCTACAGCTGAGAACACCAATCTGCCCCCTCCGCACCCCTCCCAGCAAGGGGCACAGCCAGCCCTGTTTGGGCCCCTGGAGTCCCTCATGATCAGCGCCGCTGCGCCCCCACATCCCGGCCTGGGCACTGCTGGGGGGCGATCAGCCCTGCAGGGGCGGCCCAGGCCCTCGCACACTGCACACACACACACACACACACCCCTTGCATGGGAAAGCCTTACATAACACAGCTCTGCACACACCCTAAGCACGCTGCCTTTCCAACTCTAGGCGAGACCTCGCCTCGGGCCCCCTCTCCTGGCGCGCACCGCTGGGGCGCAGGGTTCCAGCGAGCGCAGCTTAGCCCTCCTCCCACGCCAAGCCCGGCTCCTGCCCCCAACTCCCACACACAGCCCCTTCCTCCTCCCCTTTGCCCCTCACCACTCCTCCCCGAGTTCTGGTTTGAATTAGTCACCGGCTCCAACCACCACATTCCTCAGGCTGCTGGCGCTGGGCCAGGCGCTGGGGCGGGGGCCATCCCGCCCGGACGGGTTTGGGAGTGGGGTGGGGGGAAAGCGCCGCCTCCGGAGGGGAAGGGGCGGTCCCGAGGACTGGGCCGCCTCAGCGCACCCCCCTCCTCGCCCACCGCAGCGTAGGAATCTCCCTAATTATGTCCCCCTCCCCACCCATCCCGCTGGGAGGCGCACTGCAAACTTCCAGGTTCCGCGGCCGAGAGAAAGGTTTTCTGGAGCGGGGAACACGGAGGGGCAAGGCTAGGGCGGGGCAGCTGGAGGAGATTGAGGGGCTGGTGGTACAAAACAGGGTGGGGCCTGGACGACTCTGGACGCGGTTAGGGGTAGAGGTGCAAGGAGCGCGGAAGGACAGCCGAGGGGGCGCACGGTGCGGGGTCGCGGAGGCGCGGGGGACCGCGGCGGCGATCTCGGAAATTTCCCCTCCAGTAAACATGGGATACGAACGCAGCAGCCCCCGAGCCACCGCCCCATGCAGGGAGAGGAGGTGGGACAGAGGCCACCAGGCCCGGAACGGGGCGCCCTGCCTTGCAGTGGAGCCAACAGTCCGCCCTCCGGAGAAATACAGAGTGGAGCAAAGCACTTCGGAGCGATTTTCCAACTTTAACCAACTTGCGCCCCAACTCCAGAGGCAGAACTCCGCTCCCAGAGAGCGACGCGTCGCCTCCCCGGGTGGCCCCGCTTGCTCCAAACTGCTTGAATCCTCACAGCGACACCCCCAACAACGCGCCCCGCCGGAGCGCTGCAACCCACCTCCCCTCGACCCGCCCTGCGTGCCCCGGACCCCGATGGCGCCACGGTGCGCCTGGCGCCCCTACCTGAGGGCTCAGCCCCAGGGCACGGCCATAGCCGACGCGAGGCCCAAGGCTGCGGTGCTGCGGCTACTGGTGGCGACGAGCCCCGTTCCGGGCGGGTCTGGCAGGGCGGGCGGTGCAGTCCCCGCGGCAGAGCAGCTCCGAGTGGCCGGGCCCCCGTGCGCGGAGGCGGCTCTTGTAACTCCGGCTCGGGCGGGCGGGTCTGCCCGGAGCTGTGGGGAGAGGGCGGGGCCGGGCGGGGCCGGAGCGGGGCTGGGACTGGCGAGCGGGGCAGACCCTGGAGGGACCCGGGAGTGGGCTGCTGGGCAGGGGGGCCGCTGGGGGACGCGGGGACGTTCTTTCCCCCCCCGCCCTGCATCCACTGCCCCCTGTCCTGTCCCGGACCTGGATCTGCTCTCCAACATGTGCACTGTGTGGCTTCATTGGCAAGAAACTCCTGCAGGCTCCCTGGGCTCACCCTCACAGCTGGAACTGCGAATCAGCTTATTTTGCAGGAAGGGCTTGGGGGCTCTGAAGGCGGCTGGGTGATTCAACCGCGACCATCAGCCTGCTCCGGACCTTTGAGTTTTCTCTCAGCTTAGGCAACTACACTTCAGATCCCAGGCCCCAGCCTCCTTGCTTGGTTCCCAAGCTCCATGCAGCCGCACCCATTTCTCGCGTTCCCTCTTTCTGGAGGCCCCTCCGTCCCTATCTGCACAGAACTGGCTTGGATTCCCACCCCCAGGAGCCGGGGTCACCAGTGCCTCACGCACCGCTGTCCTGCGCAGGCCGCGGGCATACGGGGGTGAGGCCCCCGGGCGTTGGAGAGCCGACCCGACGCCCACCTTCCTCTCCAGACTCCCGCCCCCAGGAACCAGAGCCCCAGCGCTTCCTCTGCCTCCCATTCCTTCTCTGAGCGCCCCCCCCACCCCCACCTGCGGGACGCTGAGTCTCCTAATTTACAGCCATTTCTAACTACATCGAGATTTTATTAAACGCTTAATGATGGGGTGCGGGGGCCTTCTGGCTACGCACTCCCCTCCACACTCCCTTTCTCTTCTCCCCCATGAGTCCTTTTATCCTCCCTCCTAGGTGTCCACCCACTGCCCACTCCAAGCCAGTTTCCCCTCCTTCCCAAGTGCTAGGAAAGAGAGACCCCAGGCTGGCTCCTGCCCAGGCAGGAGCGCCCTCCTTGCCGCAAGATCATGAGTGGGCTGGAGCTGACACCAGCTCGGCCCTGTCCTCTGAAATGGCAAACATGTTTACAGGCTAAAAATACCCAGCAGTCAACTCTGCTGCCAGCCCTGGGGGCTGTGTCCAGGTCCAGTTACCGGCACAGAGTACAGGCCGTGGGGGAGGGAAGAGACAGCCAGAGGAGCCACAGACATGGGCACTCATATAATGGACACAGAAAGGTGGAGCCGCATGTGCAGACATCCAGACAGGCAGAGACATGTGAAAACACAAAGCGGAGGCTTGGGCACCAGCATTTTCTCTCGCTCTCTCTAATACACACACACAGGTGCCCAGATAATGACTCAACCCCATGGCAGAGGCAGCCTCGCCACAACACATCCCAAGCACACAGTCACAGACTCAGACTTTCCCAAGAATCACCTCCTCCCCCATTTTGTTCTGCACCCCTTTCCTAGCACCTACCTTATTTAAAGAAAAAACAAATCTAAAACTTTTGAATTATAGAACGCTTTAAAAAAAAAGAAAAAAAAAAAAAAACAAGGCCAGGCGCGATGCCTCACACCTGTAATTCCAGCACTTTGGGAAGCCAAGGCAGGTGGATCACTTGAGCTCAGGAGTTTGAGACCAGCCTGGCCAACATCGTGAAACCCCGCCTCGACTAAAAATACAAACCTTAGCAGGGCATGGTGGTGCAGCCTGTAATCCCAGCTGCTCGGGAAGCTAAGGCAGGAGAATCCCTTCAACTTGGGAGGCAGAGGTTGCAGTGAGCGAAGATCCTGCCACTGCACTCCAGCCTGGGTGACAGAGCGAGACTCCATCTCAAAAAAAAAAGGACAATAAAACACAGACTTCTCCCTCCTCCCCTGTCACAGTCCCTCTCCCCAAAAGTAACCATTGTTAACAGTTTACCAAAGGATTTTTAACTTTATGGAATGAATCATCATCTCGTTCCTTGAAAGAGCAAATGTTCCCAGTGCATATTAAAACAGGAGTTGATTCACACCTAGGTTGGAAACACAGGGTATCTGCAAAAAGGGCTAAGGGGGCGTGGGGGGCTGCTAGAGCAGAAAAGGAAGAAGAGTACGGAAAGGCGTGGACGCTGTGCCTTCGCCTCGACTGGGCTAGATCGGCCCCCCCAGGATCCAAACAGCAGAGGCCGGAGTCCCAGGCTTGGAGCCAACTTATCTGCTCCATTGTTTGTTCTGGCCACCCTCTTGGTCAACAGGGAAGAAGGCAGGAGGGAGGGGTTGGTTTCTGAAGCAGCCCCAGAGCAGAGATCACTGTCCAGGTACTTCATTCAGGGGTATGAATGTCAAGATTACCTGGTGGGGGGGTAGTTCTGAGGACTGGCTCTTGTCCCATTCCAGACTGGAGGGCTAGAGAAGGCTTAACCTCAACCCTACCCTCTAAAAAACCAAGATCCTGGCCGGGGGCGGTGGCTCACGCTTGTAATCTCAGCACTTTGGGAGGCTGGCGGGGGGGGCAGATCACGAGGTCAAGAGATCGAGACCATCCTGGCCAACATGGTGAAACCCTGTCTTTCCTAAAAATACAAAAATTAGCACTTTGGGAGGCCCAGGCAGGTGGATCACCTGAGGTCAGGAGTTCAAGACCAGCCTGGGCAACATGGTGAAACCCTGTAACTACTAAAAATACAAAAATTAGCCGGGCATGGTGGCGTGCGCCTGTAGTCCCAGCTATTCAGGAGGCTGAGGCAGAAGAATCGCTTGAACCCAGGAGGCGACGGTTGCAGCGAGCTGAGATCGTGCCACTGTACTCCAGTCTGACAACAGAGCAAGACTCCGTCTAAAAAAAAAAAAGATCCTGCAGGCTGGAACAGAGCTGGGGTTCCCTAAGACTGCCACCTCAGCCCAGGGGAGGGGAATATTTTCAAAAGTTTTCAGTGGTATAAGTGGAGACACACACACGTTTAGAAACTTCTGCCAACTCCTCTCCTTCTGCCCGCTGGTGTAGCCTCCCCCACACCCCCTCCCAAAACTACCTTAATATGATTGTGTCTGATCCTGCAGCAGCTACTTTCGTTGGTTTTTTTTGTTTTGTTTTGTTTTTTGAGAGGGAGTCTCGCTCTGTTGCCAAGCCTGGACTGCAGTGGCGTGATCTCGGCTCACTGCAATCTCCACCTCTGGGTTCAAGTGATTATCCTTCCTCAGTCTCCCAAGTAGCTGGACTACAGTCATGTGCCACCATGCCTGGCTAATTTTTGTATTTTTTAGTAGAGATGGGGTTTCACCATGTTGGCCAGGGTGGTCTCGAGCTCCTAACCTCAGGTGATCTCTGCCCACTTCAGCCTCCCAAAGCGCTGGGATTACAGGCGTGAGCCACCTTGCCAGGAGCCACTTTCATCTGTCAGCTCATTTAATCCTTGCACACCCTGGGAGGGAGGCACTTAGTGAGGAATGCTCTCAGAGAGGGTTCGTGATTTGCCTAAAATCACACAACTCACAGAGGCAAGAGTCAAAGCTTCCACTAGCATTTAAGCCTCATGAGGACAGGGTTCTTTTTTCTCTGCTGTATGCTTTGTGCCTAGATTAACTGATTTTTTGTTTTGTTTTGTTTTGTTTTTTGAGACAGTTTCACTCTGTAGCCCAGGATGGAGTGCAGTGGAGCATTCATGGCTCACTGCAGCCTCAACCTCCCAAGCTCAAGTGATCCTCCCACCTTAGTCTCCCAAGTAGCTGGGACTACAGACACACACCATCATGCTCAGCTAATTTTTTTTTTTTTTTTTTTGGTAGAGATAAGGTCTCACTATGTTGCCCAGGCTGGTCTTGAACTCCTGGGCTTAAGCAATCCTCCTACTTCAGCCTCTCAAAGTGCTGGGATAATAGGTGTGAGCCACTGTACCCCGGCCCCTCATGCCTAGAGCAGTGACTGACACATAGCAATCACTCAAGAGCATGTTTCAAATGAATGAATGACTCCAAAGCCCTTGCCTTTTCTACAATAGATAGCATCCTGCATCCCAGGCTGTCACAACTTCCTCTGGCTCTCAGCCCCCAGGGAGCAATTCCTCTACTTGTGGGTCTTTCTTGCAGCTACTCAAACATTTATTGCGTGTCCAATATGGGGTTGGGGAACTGTGGTGGTGGTGGAAGCGATAGAGACCTTGGCAAGATGGAATCCCAGCAAAAAGCTCAGTCCAGGAGAAAACGGCTCCAATAACCCCCCCCCCCTTTTTTTTTTTGAGACAGAGTCTCGCTCTGTTGCCCATGCTGGAGTGCAATGGTTCAATCTCAGCTCACTGCAAGCTCTGCCTCCTGGGTTCACGCCATGCTCCTGCCTCAGTGTCCCAAGTAGCTGGGACTACAGGCACCCGCCACCACGCCCGGCTAATTTTTTGTATTTTTAGTAGAGACGGGGTTTCACTGTGTTAGCCAGGTTGGTCTTGATCTCCTGACCTCGTGATCTGCCCGCCTCTGCCTCCCAAAGTGCTGGGATTACAGGCGTGAGCCACCGCGCCCGGCTCCGATATCCCTTTACCTTGTCCTTTGAATTCCTTGGAGGTCCTATGCCTCCAGAGAATTGGAGTTATCTTTCCTACCAGGTATTTTACACAGCTACTCCCCCGCCAGCACTCCCCAACACACTATGTTTTGGGTGTTTTTTGTTGTTTTGTTGTTGTGGTGGTTGTGGTTGTTGTTTTGAGATGGAGTCTAGCTCTGTCGCCCAGGCTGGAGTGCAGTGACACAATCTTGGCTCATCTTGGCTCACTGCAACCTCTGCCTCCTGGGTTCAAACGATTCTCCTGCCTCAGCCTCCTGAGTAGCTCGGATTATAGGCACACGCCACCACGCCTGGCTAATTTTTGTATTTTTAGTAGAGACAGGGTTTCACCATGCTGGCCAGGCTGGTCTCAAACTCCTGACCCCATGATCCGCTTGCCTCAGCCTCCCAAAGTGCTGGGATTACAAGCGTGAGCCACCACACCTGGCCTGTTTTTGTTTGTTTATTTTTACACACCATGTTTTATAAGGAGTATTAAGAAGTTCCTCTGGTCCCTACTTTGCAAAGAAAACCTCCATCTTCTCGAAGGTTTAGACTCCTCTGTGATATTAAGTAAAGGCTTTCCTCTTATAAGAGGGAGGTCAGCCCTGCCGCTAGTGCTCCACCACCATTCAGAGGGAGCTAATACCACGGTCCTCCACACGCACTGCCAAAGCTGGATAAGCTCTAGGACTTGTCATCACAGGGATACCCCAGCTTCCCCAGAAGTGACACTCCCTCCCTGGGGAGTGGGGGAGGTTCCCTGATACGTACCTGTTTTGCGTGTGTGTGTATGTGTCAGTTTGTGTGTGTGTGTGCACGTGTCTGTAATGAACCTTGGGCTCTTCTGTTGCCAGGCAACATGTCTCTATTTTGTTCCTATTATGCCTGTTTCCATAGTAACCACAAAGGGGAGCTCTGTGGGCAGGCCCCTGGCCAGGGGATTCCCCTTCCCCTCCCTTCTCTCCACAGTCCCCTTTTCTGAAATCAGCATGTTACAAGGAAGAAAAGAGGTTGACTGCTCAAAGGGTAATCTCAGTTTCTGATCCCAGAAGGGAAATGAAGTGTGTGGTCTGTTTGCAGTCTCTTTAGAAGCAGACATTTCCCCCCATGAAGGTCCTTTTGCATGATATTCTTAGAAGCAGAAAAATGGGCTGCGCCTGGTGGCTCACGCCTGTAATCCCAACACTTTGGGAGGCCAAGGCGGGTGGATCACTTGAGGTCAGCAGCTCGAGACCAGCCTGACCAACCTGGTGAAACCCTGTCTCTACAAAAAATACAAAATTAGCCGGAAGTGGTGGTGCACGCCTGTAATCCCAGCTACTCGGGAGACTGAAGCAGAAGAATTGCTTGAACCTGAGAGGTGGAGGTTACAGTGAGCCGAGATTGCGCCATAGCACTCCAGCATGGGCAAGAAGAGCAAAACTCTGTCTCAAAAAAAAAAAAAAAAAGAAGAAGAAGCAAAGAAATGACTGTTAACCCTTCTTAGCACCATCCGGGATCTCCCAGACCCCGCCTCCACCCCACACACACACCAGCCCAGGGATTAGCATCCCTGCCAAACAGGCCCTTCTCCATTCACTTCCGTCACTTCCTAATCTGTCATTGTCCACCCCACCCCTCAACAGCAAATCTGTCTGGTGATTCTGGAATCCAAACATTATTTCCTAAGCAATTCTCAAGCCCCAAACCCTTAACCCTACCCGAAAATATAAAGCCAAGTAAAATCATTCTTCCCCAGCTCAATTCAAATCCCAGCCTGTATTTAAACTTCAAGCTTCAAATAAGGAGTTCCTGAATTTCTTTTTTTTTTTTTTTTTTTTTTTTTTGAGACGGAGTCTTGCTCTGTGCCCCAGGCTGGAGTGCAGGCGCGATCTCGGCTCACTGCAAGCTCCGCCTCCCGGGTTCACGCCATTCTCCTGCCTCAGCCTCCCGAGTAGCTGGGACTACAGGCGCCCGCCAACACACCCGGCTAATTTTTTGTATTTTTAGTAGAGACGGGGTTTCACCGTGTTAGCCAGGATGGTCTCGATCTCCTGACCTCGTGATCCGCCTGCCTCGGCCTCCCAAAGTGCTGGGATTACAGGCTTGAGCCACCGCGCCCGGCCTGAATTTCTTAGATCAGAGAGTTTTGACACACAGAAACTTTCCAATTACACTCAGTCCTAATGAAATCTTCAAGTCCAACCGGAACCCAAGTTAAAGCTGGTTAGAGAACAAGAAACACGAGGCTGTCTCCAGAGTACCGTCTGGGAGGAAAGAAGGCAAAGAAAGACTGTTCAGGCAGGTGGAAGGGAAAGGAATTGGGCAGGGAGAGTGGGGCAGGTGGACACAATGGGTCATGGCTGGATTTCAGGCAGAGAGTTAGGGGTGTGGGGATGCTGTAGGGCAATAAGAGGAGATGCAGACCCAAGATTAAGGAAAAGAAGCAACAAGACATGACTGCGTGAGGCTGTGAGGGAAGGAGGGAGGGAAAGAGAGAAAACAGAAGAGCTCAGCACTGAACTAAGGACTGGGCGGGCTGAGTTGTAAACAGGAGCCGAGGGAGGGAGTTGGAGTAAACGGAGCAGCCAACGCCCCAGCCAGCTCCCCTCCCCAGCGGGGAGCAGGGAGGGAGGGGCTGAGGAAGTGGGGAACACCACCTCCTCGCCCCTTTCTTGGAATCCGCTTTTCTCCTGTCTTTTCCAACTTCCTCTGCCTTTCCCTCAGCTTCCTGGGGAAAGAGAGACCAGCCTGGGTTTCCCTCTCTCCTCTGCTTACAGTTCCCTAAGTCCAGTTGAAGGAGATCAGGCTGAGCAGGGAAGGAAGGGCCTAGGCTGCCCAGAGCCTGAGTCACCACATAGTTGAGGTTCCTGTCACTCGAAGTCCCGCCTCTGTTACACTCCGTGCCCTGTGCCCGCCCCGGGACTTGGATCGCTACATCTGACCCTGGCCCCAGGGCTGGCTCCACTTCCACGCTCCTTACCAAGCTACGGGTGCAGGAAGCCTTTAGATGCCTCGCTCTCCCTGCCCCTCCACACTTGTTGTGCTGCGTCCACCACCCTTATCCCTCGGCATTTGAGGGTAGCATCTTCCTGCTCAGCTTTGGAGCAGAAGTGACTCAGTGAGTGACTGCAAGGATTGTGGAAAAGCTCGGATGCACCCTTGATAAGTCACTTCACCTCTCTGGGCTCCAGTTTCCCCACTGGTAAAATAAAGGGTTATTAGAGACGGTCTCTGGCAGTCCCTGCAAGAGGTACATTCTGTATGTCTGAGTCAAAGAGATGGGTAATTACTATTGAAGAGTGGGATAAAACGGGTGTGTTTGCTAACCCCTGTCCTAACAGTAGGAGTGGGTGGGGTGGGGCAGGGCAGGGCTGGGCACAGGACCTGCCACCATAGGGCAGCCAACACCCTAGGCATCTTGGTGACTCAGGTCCCACATGGAAGAAGAACTGGAAAGCACCCCATGGGTCCCCTGTGAGTCAGGGGAAATGTGGATCTCCCTGAAGGATGACTGCCTGGGTTCCCGCTATAACTAACTATCCTTCCACCTTGGAAGTCTCCCAGGATGGGTACCGTAAGCTCATCATTCCACCTCCCTGGGCTGCTCAGCAGCTTCCACCCCTCCTGCCTGACCTTGGCAGCCCTTCTTCCCTCAGCCCTGAACTCTAGAGCCCTCCTTACCCTCTGACAGCTCCCCCTGCCCTACCACATTCCCTTCTTCACCCATTGGCTCTGCCCATCCTCACCATCCACCCCATCCCAGCAGAGCCCGCCAGATGATTGCAAAAGGGCTGAGCCAGCAGAGAGGCCTTCACATGACAGCTGTTCCTGCTGCAGAGGGGAGGGGGCAGCTGGGAGTGGAGGCACATTCCATGGGAGATCCTATCAGAAATAGCCCCAAACCCTAACTGACCATCCGCCCCGATGATCTGCACATCACCCATTCAATAGGCTTGCCTCAAAATCCTGAGGAAATCAAGAAAACAAAGTGGGGTGGAGAAGGGAGGAGCCTAAGGGAGTGAAGAGAGCCCAGGAACATTGAGACAGGGTCACCAGGACATCACCACTGAGCCAGTACCACCAGCCCAAGGTATTCTCCCTCTAATGGGAGATTAAACTGATGGAAGTGCTGCCCTCTAGCACCCCCCACCATACCCCACTCCACCCATCCCTTGGGTGCTGAGGCACTGGGACACCCCAGTAATTCCCCTGGAGTAAAACGACAGCCTGCTCTGGGAGCCATGCCAGCCTGACTAGAGCAAACAGACAGGAACAGGTGGCAGTTTCTGTAACCTTTCAGGAGCACCAATGTGAGCTCCACAGCACTAGAGGAAGAGAACTGGGTGGGAACCCCAGAATCACATTCAAACATACAGGAGCGGGCTGGGCACGGTGGCTCATGCCTGTAATCCCAGCACTTTGGGAGGCCAAGGCGGGTGGATTACCTGAGGTCAGGAGTTCGAGTCCAGCCTGGCTAACATGATGAAACCCCGTCTCTGCTAAAAATAC
Source organism: Hylobates moloch (assembly GCF_009828535.3). Taxonomy (NCBI): domain Eukaryota; kingdom Metazoa; phylum Chordata; class Mammalia; order Primates; family Hylobatidae; genus Hylobates; species Hylobates moloch. The sequence continues at coordinate 81,490,382 of NW_026652280.1, forward strand.
AAAAAAAATTAGCAGGCATGGTGACACACACCTGTAATCCCAGCTACTTGGGAGGCTGAGGCAGAATAATTGCCTGAGCCCGGGAGACAGAGGCTGCAGTGAGCTGAGATCATGCCACTGCCCCTCCAGCCTGGCCAACAAAGCGAGACTCTGTCTCAAAAAAAAAAAAAAAAAAAAAATACAGGAGCACGGCAAGTGGGGGAAGTCAGTGCCCTGCAGTGCCCTATAGGTACACTGGTTGGAGGAGCTGGGGAAGCTACAGCACCCAGAAAAATCCATTTGATGTGTGGAGGGAAAGTTCTGAGTTGACAACAAAGAGTGCCTGTTGCCATGAAAACCACAGTATTAATTTCAGAAATGACTGGGTGGAGCCTCCAAAGCACTTCATTCCCCTCCCTTCAACATTCTAGGCTTCCCCCACCTTTCAAAAGGGGAAGTGGCACATTTGGGGCATGTGGGCAGCTGGTGGGATGGGTCTGACCCAGTGAGAGCAGCAGCTGTCCAGCTCCAGCTCAAAGCAGAGCACGAAAAAAAGGAAATAATATAAGTCTTTCTTGGAAGGTTTTTAACTTTTTAATAAGTGACTTAAGCAGAAGTGCCAACAAAGCTAAGATAAATAGCTGCTTATAACCAGTATCTACTGGTTTATCTACAAACTAACCAAGTCTCTCTCAGCCCCTCCCATTCACACTCCAGGCTCTGTAAAGATTTTATCTAAGTCACCTGCAACCCTGAGCCCCGACCCCTTCTCCAGTTTCTCTCACCCTCCCTCTGTGGAGGTTCTGAGATTTTGCCCAGTAAGTGGATAAAAGAGCCTCCCCCTTCCCTCATTCTACCCTAGTTTTCTAAGATCATGCCCTGCCCTCAGCCCCGATCCATTCAAACACCCCTTCCCTTTCTGCTCCTCACCCCAGTCTCTGTGCCACGTGCTGGACCGTGGAGTCGGGTCGCCAGCTCTATGTGGTGTTTGGGTGGCATGAGACTCCCTAGCACCAAGAGAAAACTGCCCAGCAACCACAGATGTCCACAGGCGCACGCTCTGATTGGCTGCCCACAGCAAAAGCAAGGAAAAGGAAGGATCCAGCAAGCCATGGAAAGCCCAGCGGGGATGGGAAGGGCAAGAGCCCTTGCTGCAGTGACTCAGCCTTCCCTGGGGCAGGGTAGGGGACAGAAAGAACTCCAGATGTGCTTCCCCTTTCCTGCCTCACATCTGCCGTTAGAAACTTCCACTGTTAACTCTCCCCTACCCACCACAGCAGAGAAGCCCTCGCATCCCACCCCCGTCTAGAGGCCAACGGCCCAGCCTTCCTGGGGCAACAACCCTCTTGTCTTGAGGCTCCTCCTCCTGTTTGTGGGTACTGGCCCTCGCCCAAGTGCAAGCCCTGCCTCAAACAACCACCTAGCCACCCTTACTCTGCACCGCGTGGCGAGGGCTGGAGGCAGGATGTGCAGATGACTCACTCTTCCTGCAGGCAGAGGGAGGCTGAGGTAGGGGTCTCTGCCCCAGCCCAGACTGCCTAGTCCATGTGGGCTGCCAGGCCCGCTGCTGCCCATGGCCCACCCAAAACCCCCCGACCTGCTTCACAGTTGGGCTTCCCTCCTGAGCCTTTCAAGCCGCCCTCTCAAACCTATTCTTCCAACTTGGTCCCTCCTGCCTGAAGCTTCAGCCACAGGTTACCGTAAGCAAACACCAGGAAGGTGGTGAAGGTCCCACAACCACAGAAGGAGGTGTGATTTAAAACAGAATTTGGGAAGAGTCTGACAGCTTCAGTGAGGCCCCAGCAACAAGCTAAAAGACACATCCCAAGCCTGCATCTAGCACTTTATTTTTGAGATGGGGGTCTGTGTTGCCCAGGCTGGAGTGCACTGGCTGTTGTTGCAATCATGGCAAGCACTACTAAGGCCTCCAACTCCTGGCCTCAGCCATCCCCGCACCCGAGTAGCTAAGACTACAGGAACATGTCAGTGCACCAGCTGCACCTAGCATTTTCAGATCCTAGCTAACAAGAGCCCAGGAGGCTCAGAAGAAAGGTTATCAAGTTTGGACCCAGCTCAAGATGAGCTGCCAGGGAGCAGTCTGAGCAAGCATCAGCCCATCCCCACCCATATGGATTCTAAACCACAACTCTTTTCTGCCCACTCCAACTGCAGGTCAAAGTGCTCCGCTGCACATGACAGCCCAATCCCCTCCCACTACCAGCCTGTTGTATGTACCTGGTTTCCCCATCCAAGCCAAGAGCCCTCTTCTGTGCCTGGACTAAGAAACAGAATGAAAAAAACCACACACAAAATCATAAGCTGGGGACCAAAGGCAGTCAACCATTTCTGCATATGCCTCAAAACGTGACTCAATCTAGAGGCTTCCAATTTCACCTGAGCTGTTAAATTTACAGGGAGATCTTCAATGATCTTCAGAAAAGACAGAAGAGCAAGAAAATCTGAAAAGGATTTAATAAAAATTAAGCTCAAAGGGGAAAAAATAGTAACCTTTAGCCTGAGCAGGATATTAGCTGACAATTACAACTACTCTACCTTCTAGGAGGCAGCAGGGTGTGGACACAGGCTTCAAGAGTGACACTCGCTGGGTGCGGTGGCTCACACCTGTAATCCACTTTGGGAGGCCAAGGTGGGCGAATCATGAGGTCAGGAGTTCGAGACCAGCCTGGCCAACATGGTAAAACCCCATCTCTACTGAAAATACAAAAATTAGGCCGGACACAGTGGCTCACGCTTGTAATCCCAGCACTTTGAGAGGCCAAGGCGGGCGGATCACGAGGTCAGGAGATCGAGACCACAGTGAAACCCCGTCTCTACAAAAAAAAAAATTAGCCGGGCGTGGTGGCGGGCGCCTGTAGTCCCAGCTACTCGGAGAGGCTGAGGCAGGAGAATGGCGTGAACCCGGGAGGCGGAGCTTGCAGTGAGCCGAGATCGCGCCACTGCACTCCAGCCTGGGTGACAGAGCGAGACTCCGTCTCAAAAAAGAAAATACAAAAATTAGCTGGGCATGGTGGCGTGTGCCTGTAATCCCAGCTACTCAGGAGGCTGAGGCAGGGGAACTGCTTGAACCAGAACTCAGGAAGTGGAGGTTGCGGTGAGCCAAGATCACACCACTGCACTCCAGCCTGGGCAACAAGAGTGAAACGTCCCCAAAAAAAAAAAAAAAAAAAAACTCACACCCAAGCGAGGCGTGATGGCATGCGCCTATAATCCCACCTACTAAGGGGGCTGAGGCGGGAGGATCACTTGAGGCCAGGACTTCAAAACTATAGCACGATTGGTGGCTCACGCCTATAATCCCAGCCCTTTGGGAGGCCAAGGTGGGCGGATCATGAGGTTAGGCGATCGAGACCACCGTGAAACCCCGTCTCTACTAAAAATACAAAAAATTAGCCTGGCATGGTGGCGGGCGCCTGTAGTCCCAGCTACTTGGGAGGCTGAGGCAGGAGAATGGTGTTAACCCGGGAGGCAGAGCTTGCAGTGAGCCAAGATCGCACCACTGCACTCCAGCCTGGGGAAGAGCGAGACTCCATCTCAAAAAAAAAAAAAAAAAAACTATAGCACGATTGAGCCTGTGTACAGCCAGCCACTGCATGCCAGCCTTAGCAACATAGCAAGAACCCCAGCTCTCAAATAAATAAAATTAAAACATTTTCCTGACCCAGTTCTACCAAAAAAAATTTAAATTAAAAAAAAAAGTGACACCCACTGGGTTCAAAACTCTGCCTCTACCACTTAAAAATGTGTGATCACAGTCAAGTTAGTGAAATCTCTAAACCCCTATGCTTCCCATTAGAAATCAGGGATACCACCACCAGACTGATAATGCAGCCAGGAACGGGCCAACGGGCCAGGCCAGTGTCTGTTCTGAGTAGTCTGTGCCTTGTCCTGCAGGTTTGAGGCATTTGAACTACAGCCCTAGGCCAGGCATGGTGATGTATGCCTGCAATCCCACCACTTTGGGAGACCAAGGCGGGACGACCACTGGAGCTCAGGAGTTTGAGAACAGCCTGGGCAACATGGCAAAACCCCACCTCTACAAAAACAAAACAAAACAACAACAAAAAAAAACACCACGAAAATTAGCCGGGCGTGGTGGTGCACACCTATAGTACCAGCTACTCGGGAGGCTAAGGTGGGAGGATGGCTTGAACCTGGGAGACGGAGGTTGAGCTGAGACTGCACCACTACACTCCAGCCTGGGCAACAGAGCCAGACCTTGTCTGAAAAAAAAAACAAAGAAAAAGAAACTACAAGGCCGGGCGCAGTGGCTCACACTTGTAATCCCAGCACTTTGGGAGGCCGAGGCGGGCGGATCACGAGGTCAGGAGATCGAGACCACGGTGAAACCCCGTCTCTACTAAAAATACAAAAAATTAGCCGGGCGTGGTGGCAGGTGCCTGTAGTCCCTGCTACTCGGAGAGGCTGAGGCAGGAGAATGGCGTGAACCCGGGAGGCGGAGCTTGCAGTGAGCCGAGATTGCGCCACTGCACTCCAGCCTGGGCGACAGAGCGAGACTCCGTCTCAAAAAAAAAAAAAAAAGAAAAAGAAACTACAACCCTTGCATATTGTCAGCTACCTACCTCACAGGACAGTTACAGGAAATAATGTAAAGTTCCTTGGCACTCTGTGAATTATACATGTTAGCTTTTGTTATTAGCAGCTATTCTCTCTCTTCACTGGGAAAGGCCTGGAATCTGATCCCTAAGAATTAGGTAATCACAAAGCCCCATGTCACTACCCGCCCCAACTGCTTCCACTCTTTCCCAGCTAGAAGACAGTCATCACCGTAGGAGGCAGGGTAATTAAAATCACAAGTGAACACAGGCCTCTATTTCTGTTCTTCTGAAGTCTTCTCTCCTGCATATCGAGGTACTGTGAACACAGAAAGCACCCTGCTTCAACATATCTACTCCCCTTGAAGACGCCACCACTCACAAAGGAGGCAGGACAGGAAAGGGTTCAATGTTCAGTTTCCTTTAATGACCCCCATCTCCCTGAAGGGCAGGTGCAGGCAGCTAGGTGACAGCAAGAGATGTTCACTTGAAGATCTTGCCCTGATTGAAGGCTTTGCCCACATGCTGGAAGGCCCCCTCCCAGGAAAAATACTCTCGAACCAGCGTCTGGGTCTCCTCGCTGCCAGGATCCAGTTTCCGCCATGTGTATGACTCGTAGTCCACCTGCCAATCTGGATTCAGCTGGGGATAAAAAGCCAGCATGTGGTCAAGTTATGAGACACCACCCCACACCTGTGTTACTTCCAGCTCAAACACATGTCATCAGCCCCCAGGTCTCCTGTGAACATGAACTGCTCCTTCCTATAAGCATTCCTGAACCCTCCTCAACATCCATCAGTTCAGAAATAAAACACAGTGCTTCCTATATCCCTGCCCCACCCTAAAGAGACTCCTCTCCTCCACCTGCCTCACCGGAAAGGCAAGCTCCTGGCCTCGGAAGACCCAGACTCCAGAAATGGAGCTGCTATTGTTGGTTCCAAAGAGGATGACACTGGCGAAGGCATTCTTCCTCAACTTGTCCAGTCGCTGGAACATTCCTGAAGCGGCAAGGGAGAACATTCAGCCTTTGGAATCACAGCACTTGCTACACCTTGTTCTCCTTCCTTCTCAGACCCACTCGCTTACCAGTGATGAGATTGCAGCTCATGAAGGTCTGAGTGAGTTCTTCAGGGAAGCGATACTCTGAGTACCACAGGGACCAGCCGTCCTTATCAAAGTGCTCCCAGAAATATGGCAGTGCCACAGAGAGTGTGTCCTCATTGGAGTACTTGCGCTTAAATTCATCCAACACAAAGGTACTAAGAGGAAGAAAGCACGGGGGTCAATCAGTAAGGAGGAAGATTGCCAGGCTAAGAGAAGTGAAGGGTGCTTTCACTTAAAATTTACTAACATAAAGGAAATGGTCATTGCGCTGGTAGATGTGTATGACCTTATGAGGGAAGAGAGCTCAAGGGGTTTGAACAGGGGCCTAGGACACTCCTCTGCATAAGTATGCAAGGCATGTGGAGGGTGGAACTCAAAGTGGGGCTCTGAGACCTGCCCCAGGAAGGGCATGGCTAACTGCTGCCCCCAGGTGGAGACAGAGTGAGGACTTCTTTTTCCCTGTTCAGGCCCTCCCCAGGCTGTTTTCCATGAACCACACTCAGTCACTGACTCACCCAAGTCTCTTCCCCCCCACCATACAGGCCTCTTCAGGTTACACAAGCTGTAACAGGAATGTAAGCAGTGAACATTCTCAAAGGGCCTCCACCCCAAATCTTACACCCATGTCCTTTAGTCTGTCTCTGCCTATAAACAAGCTTTAGTCTTTTCCAAGGTTTTCCGATGCTGGAGAGCCCTTAGGTTCAGGTTATCTTAAAAGCAATCTGGCATACTGAGCCAAGAATGCCAGCATCAATATAGCAGAGATCACTCCCTCCATGGTTGGTGCTCTGTTTTCTTTCTTTCCAATTATAAACATATACACTGGCCAGATGCGGTGGCTCACGCCTGTAATCCCAGCACTTTGGGAGGCCAAGGCAGGTGGATCACCTCAGGTCAGGAGTTCAAGCTCACCCTGACCAACAAGGTGAAACCCCGTTTCTACTAAAAATACAAAAATTAGCTGGGCATGGTGGCAGGCTGAGACAGAATAGCTTGAACCTGAGAGGCGGAGGTTGCAGTGAGCAGAGATCACACCACTGCACTCCAGCCTGGGCAATAGAGGAAGAGTCCTGTCTGGGGGGAAAAAAAAAAAAAAAAAAAAAGGCCGGGCACGGTGGCTCACACCTGTAATCCCAACACTTTGGGAGGCCGAGGAGGGCGGATCACGAGGTCAAGAGATCAAGACCATCCTGGCCAACATGGTGAAAACCCATCTCTACTAAAAATCAAAAAAAAAAAAAAAAAAATGGTGGCGCACGCCTGTAGTCCCAGCTACTCGGGAGGCAGGGGCAGGAGACTCGCTCGAACCCAGGAGACAGAGGCTGCAGTGAGCCGAAATTGCACTCCAGCCTGGCAACAGAGCAAGACTCCGTCTCAAAAAAAAAAAAAAAATCAAAAAACAAAACAAAAAAAAAAACACATATTATGTGTGTGTGTATATATGTGTGAAATGACTAACCTTGTTTTTACTCTAACTCGATACTTTGAATCTTCCATTTGTCTCTAATCACCTAGTCTTGCTTCTCCTGTAAATAAGACTCTCTCTAGCTGGGAAAGCCAGACAAACTCCAATTGACCCCTTAATTTACAAGACACTAAGGGCTCCTTACCCAACCCCCTTCTGCAAGGAGTTGACCTGTGTAAGCAGATCCTCAGCATTTCAAAGGAGCCCAATTAACTGATAAGGTACTGGCATAATGTATGAAGTTCCCAGGATTTTTCTCAAAGAGATAACAACATAAACCCTGTATCTAATTATAATGAAGGATTTAGAGCCCTGCACCTGGTACCGTTGCTCTTTTTGTAACCATTTGTCTTTTAAATTGTTTATCTCTCTGTAACCATTTTGCTTCTTTTGATTCTTGCATGTTTTTACTTCTGTAAAATTATTGCATTTGAGTTCCCCTCCCCTTCCTAAACCAAGGTATAAAAGTTAATCAAGCCCCTTCCTCGGGGCCGAGAGAATTTTGAGCGTTAGCCGTCTCTCGGTCGCTAGCTAATAAAGGACTCTTAATTTCGTCTCAAAGTGTGGCGTTTTCTCTAACTCGCTCAGGTACAACGTGTGTGTATATATGTGTATGTGTGCATATACATACATATATATATATGCTGACTGAAGAAAATCACCTATAATGCCAACAAACAGGATAATCTTTTTTTTGTTTTGTTTTTTTGAGATGGAGTCTCGCCCTGTCGCCCAGGCTGGAATGCAGTGGTGCGATCTCGGCTCACTGCAACCTCCACCTACCGGGTTCAAGCGATTCTCCTGCCCCAGCCTCCCAAGTAGTGGGATTACAGGCACATGCCACTACACCAAGCTAATTTTTGTATTTTTAGTAGAGACGGGGTTTCACTATGTTGGTCAGGATGGTCTTGAACTCTTGACCTCGTGATCCACCGGCCTCGGCCTCCCAAAGTGCTGGCATTACAAGCGTGAGCCACTGCGCCCAGCCCAGGATAATCTTTTATGTATTTTCCTATAGCCTTTAATTTTTCAAAGATGTAGCCGTGACATACGCAGTTCTGTGCTTATACTTTGTTGTTACTGTGACATCCTATCCATGCTGTTAAGAATTCTTCCAGCCTGGGAAAGATAGCGAGACACTGTCTCTACAAAAAAATTTAAAAATTAGCTGGGAGCTGGGCACCGTGGCTCACGCCTATAATCCCAGCTACTCAGAAGGCTAAGGCAAGAGGATTGCTTGAGTCTGGGAGGCAGAGGTTGCAGAGAGCTGAGATCACACCACTGCACTCCAGCCTGGGAGACAGAGCAAGACCCTTTCAAAAAAAGAAAACAATTCTTTTTTTCTTTTTTCCTTGAGACAGAGTCTAGCTCTGTTGCCCAGGCTGCAGTGCAGTGGCGCGATCTCAGCTCACTGCAGGCTCCACCTCCCGGGTTCACGCCATTCTCTTGCCTCAGCCTCCCGAGTAGCTGGGACTACAGGCGCCCGCCACCGCGCCCGGCTAATTTTTTGTATTTTTAGTAGAGACGGGGTTTCACCGTGTTAGCCAGGATGGTTTCAATCTCCTGACCTCGTGATCCGCCCACCTCGGCCTCCCAAAGTGCTGGGATCACAGGCGTGAGCCACAGCGCCCGGCCTAAAACAAAACGGTTATTTGCACTAGCAGTCCCAGCTACTTAGGAGGCTGAGGTAGAAGGACCACCTGAGATCAGGAGTTGAACACCGGACTAAGCAACATAGCAAAACCCTACCTCAAAAACAGAATTCTCTACAAACATTTTAATGGCCAATCTTCTAATGCAGGATTGTGCCATAAATCTACTAAACACTGAATATTAAACTGAATGTTTAGTTGGTTCTATTGTTCATAGTATAAACACTGCCACGAGTATTCCAATTTCACTCAATCCTTATAACCCATGAGTTACCAACTGTTACCCTGACCCTCCCCTCTCTTTACAGATGAGACCAAGCAGAATGACCTGTCCAAGACTACACTGTAGCAAGGCAGAGGATCTGTCCTTTAACCCTAGGTCCCAGGTTCCTTTCCAAATGCATAAGAGACCTCATCTGAGGAGCCTTCAAACCTCAACCACACCAAAAGTGGGGCTGGGAATTTTTTCACACCCTCCTGAACTGTTCAAGCTATTTGTTTTGAGACAGGGTCTTCATCAGTCACCCAAGTGCAGAGGCACGATCATGGCTCACTGCAGCCTCAACCTCCTGGGCTCAAGTGACCCTCTCACCTCAGCCTGCCAAGTAGTGTGAGCCACCGCACTTGACCTAGCTGGGTCTTAAAAGAACTAGAATTAAAACCTGGACATTGATAGTCTTGGTCTTTTAGGACATCACTTTTATGATATTAAAAATGCTGGGGGAGCCAGGGGAGGTGGCTCACGCCTGTAATCCCAGCACTTTGGGAGGCCAAGGCAGGCGGATTGCCTGAGGTCAGGAGTTTGACACCAACCTGACCAACATGGTGAAACCCCATCTCTACTAAAAATACAAAAATTAGCCAGGCATGGTGGTACGCACCTGCGATCCCAGCTACTCGGGAGGCTGAGGCAGGAGAATTGCTTCAACTTGGGAGGCGGAGACTGCAGTGAGCCGAGATCACACCACTGCACTTCAGCCTGGGCAACAGAGCGAGACTCTGTCTCACCAAAAAAAAAAAAGCCGGGAGCAGTGGCTCACACCTGTAATCCCAGCACTTTGGGAGGCAGAGGCAGGCGGATCACGAGGTCAGGAGTTCGAGACCACCCTGCCCAGCACGGTGAAACCCCGTCTCTGCTAAAAATACAAAAAATTAGCCGGGCATGGTGGTACGCGCCTGTAGTCCCAGCTACTCAAGAGTCTGAGGCAGGAGAACTGCTTGAACCTGGCAGGTGGAGGTTGCAGTGAGCCAAGATTGAGTCACTGCACCCCAGCCTGGGAGACAAAGCCAGACTCCATCTCAAAAAAAAAAAAAAAAAAAAAGGGGGCCGGGCGTGGTGGCTCACACCTGTAACCCCAGCACTTTGAGAGGCCGAGGTGGGTGGATCACGAGGTCAAGAGATTGAGACCATCCTAGCTAACACGGTGAAACTCCATCTCTACTAAAAATACAAAAAATTCGACAGCCATGGTGGCATGCGCCTGTAGTTGTAGTCCCAGCTACTCGGAGGCTGAGGCAGGAGAATCGCTTGAACTGGAGAGGTGGAGGTTGCAGTGAGCCGAGATCACACCACTGCACTCCAGCCTGGGTGACAGAGTGAGACTCCGTCTCCAAACAAATAAAAAAACAAAAAACACACAAAAACGGAGCCAGGTACAGTGGCTCACACCTGTCATTCCAGCACTTTGAGAGGCCAAGGATCGCTTGAGCCCAGAAGTTTGTGACCAGCCTGGGAAACATAGTGAGACCTAGTCTCTATAAATAATAAAAAATTAGCTGGGTGTGGTGGTGTGTGCCTTTGTCCCAGCTACTCCAGAAGCTGAGGTGGGAGGATCGCTTGAGTCCAGGAGGTCAAGACTGCAGTGAGCCGTGATCACGCTACTGCACTCCAGACTGGATAACAAAGTAAAACCCTGTTTCAAAAAAAAAAAAAAAAACCTGGGGAAAGCATTTCTGGCAGCCCTGTAGAGCACCATGGTAACCCAATAAACAGACATTAATAAACATTCCCAAAACCATGTTAAGAAAATGTAAAGTTTATTAAATAAAGATTTTAAGTTTACTACTGCCTCATTTATTTCCTGCCCAGAGTATTGACCTACTATATGTGAAAATCTCTAGCTAATAATTAACAACGTCTGAGTTACAACACAATATGTAATTTGGGTTAGTTATCATGACCTATTTACACACACCAAAAATCCTGCTCACTCTTGACCTGCACCTGTGCTAAATTCAAGGCAAATCACTAGTTCAAAAAATACATCTTTAAAGAGCGCCTGCATCTGGATGGAGCCTTCCTGGTATTGTACAAAGTACCCGGGAGTAGGAACTTTCAGCTATACCCCAAGTTGCTCCCATCCATTAGTGCAATGCTTGTAATTCACAATTCTATGCACAGCTACTGTGTCCCTACCAGTGGGTGCTCCTTTAGGCTGGTTCACCCTGTATCCAAGCCATTACAAAACGGTAGAGGGTCAAATGTAAACCCTAGCAGACCAAGCAGTGAAAAGATGAACGGCTTTGGAAATGACAGGGTGAGTGGCAGGAAAAAGTACAGAGAAAGAGGAGTTCCAAAGCAAAGTGACCACAGAATATATATTTCTCATACTGCTTGAACTCCCAATAAAATGACTTGGAGCAGTGATGGAAGAAAGACTCTATCCCAGAGAACTGGGCAAGCACTCAGTGTCCTACATTTTTCATGCCAAAAATCTCGCTTTTGCTATATTATTTCTTCCAAGAACCCCTACCTTTAACTGAAAAAAGGATACAGAGGACACCTACTTTCTTCTACGTGGGGACTTAACTCTACCCAGTTGTGGAAAAATGAACTAGACAGACACTACTTAGCTATGATCTTCATCCTTTTTCTTAGTGAGCAATTTTTGTACAGTCTGATTCAGCAAAACAGAAAACAACAATTCAAAGGACCCTGCTCTGGCATCCACTATCTCCGCACAGCCGGCCGCGCAGCACGACGCAAGGCTCTCTGCACTTTCTTCCTCCCCACGCCTCTCCCAGTGTTTGTTCTCAGAGCTCTCAAATGGGTCAAATGAGCTTGCTCAAAACCAGTTTACCACTGTATCAAAATCTGTTCCTGTCTTTGTTGGAATAGGAGTTCAGTCTTCCCCAGTACTGGCTGTACTTGGAACTTGCTCTCCACAATCAAAATTTGCCCAATTCCTGATGACCAGCCCAGAAAGCTGCTTTATTTGCAACTAAAATATACCTTTAACTTTATATGGACAACCTAAAATTCTGGCTCTAGCTGTGTGTGAGGGGGGACATACAGAGGTGAGAACAGGCCTTCTTTGGTCCCACACCCTCCACCCTCCAATATCCTTACCTCTTGGGCAGGTGAGCGAAGGGGTCCTTGGCCTTGGGCTCAGCAGCCAGCGCCTGCTCACATTCATCCATCTCCTCCTCAGGAGCAGGGGCAGCCGCCTTTTTCTCCTCCTTCCGCTCAGCCTGGGGCTTCTGCTTCTCTTCCCGTGAACCCTTCTCTTTCCGTGGTGTGTCCTTTTTAGGTTGGGTCTCTGCAAACTTTTTAGCTGGTGCAGAGGAAGGCAGGAAAGTGAACGAATGTTCTGCCTCTTTCCACACCCCTCCAAAACCACACAGAGCAAGCAGGGTAACAGAGGAAACTGACGAATGGGACAAGTAAGGAACCTAGGCCCCAGACTGCTCATCAGTTCACTGTATGTCCTCCAGCAAGAACACACTCAGCAACAAATACTTTATATCACAACTCTATCTAGTAATACAAATTAGTCAGGGTATGAGTGTATACGAAACAAATTGCACATAACATTAGCTACCACACTGACACCCTATATTCTACAGGTCCCCATAACCCAAAAGCAAGACAGGAAATCAAGGGGTTGATGCACAGCAAACCAGACCCTGATCCTGGTCATGTGCCTCCCGATCTCCTCAGACTCACCATCAAACTGGGCCATCTTCTCACACAGTTTCACTTCCCCCAAGACAGCCCGGAACTGGGGCTGGTTAATGCAGGTGAGGAACCAGCGGTTGGTATTGGGAAAGGCCTGGCGGAAAGAAGGCTCTAGAACCTGCCAGGACATAAGGGTGGAAACAAAGTCAGTGGAAAGGCCCTGAAGAGTTCTGTTCACAGCAAGAGCCTTTGCTCTACCTAAGTCCCAGTGCTCACCTTCTTTTCAAACCCTATAGACAATAGCTTCATACAACATCATCCTTCCCTGGATTACTTCCCATTTCTTCATTTTTTTAATTTTTTTTTTTTTTTTTTTGAGACAGAGTCTCGCTCTGTCGCCCAGGCTGTGGTGCAATGGTGTAATGGTGTGATCTCAGCTCACTGCAGCCTCTGCCTCCCAGGTTCAAGTGATTCTCGTGCCTCAGCCTCCCGTGCCTTAGCCTTCTGAGTAGGTGGGCCTACAGGTGCCCGCCACCACACCCAGCTAATTTTTGTACTTTTAATAGAGATGGGGTTTCACCCTGTTGGCCAGGCTGTTCTCGAACTCTGACCTCAAGTGATCCGCCCGCCTCGGCCTCCCAAAGTGCTGGGATTACAGGCGGGCGGATCACGAGGTCAGGAGATCGAGACCATCCTGGCTAACACAGTGAAACCCCCGTCTCTACTAAAAATAAAAAAATCAGCTGGGCGTGGTGGCGGGCAGCTGTAATCCCAGTTACTCGGGAGGCTGAGGCAGGAGAATGGCGTAAACCCCGGTGGCGGAGCTTGCAGTGAGCGGAGATCACGGCACTGCATTCCAGCCTGGGTGAGAGTGAGACTCTGTCTCAAAAAAAAAATTAGCCGGGCGTGGTGGCACGCGCCTGTAGCCCCAGCTACTCCAGAGGCTGAGGCAGGAGACTCACTTAAACCCAGGAGGCGAAGGTTGCAGTGAACCGAGATCATGCCACTGCACCCCAATTGGGGGAAAGGGGGGAACCCACACCACAAAAAAAAAAAAAAAAAAAAAAAAATGTAATAGAGATGGGGTCTCATTATGTTGCCCAGGCTTATCTTGAACTCGCATGCTCAAGCAATCCTCCTGCCCTGGCCTCCTAAAGTGTTGGGATTACCGGTGTGAGCCACCACACCTGGCCTCCATTTCTTTTTCTAATCTTTTTTTTTCAGTGCAGTCCAGTTTAATGGATGGATGCTTGGGTCCATCCTCCATTTAGGAGTAGGAATAATAACTGTCTTGCTCCTTTACAAAACTATTTCAGATCTACTGTTTCCAATCTTTCAAATTTCACACGTCGGCCGGGAGCAGTGGCTCATGCCTATAATCCCAGCACTTTGGGAGGCCGAGGCGGGCGAATCACCTGAGGTCAGGAGTTCGAGACCAGCCTGGCAAACATGGTGAAACCCCACCTCTACTAAAAATACAAAAATCAGCCAGGCATGGTTACACATGCCCGTAATCCCAGCAACTCAGGAGGCTGAGGCAAGAGAATTGCTTGAACCCGGGAGGCAGAGGTTGCAGTGAGCCGAGATCGCGCCATCACACTCCAGCCTGGGGGACAAGAGTGAGACTTCGTCTCGGAAAAAAAAAAAAAAAAAAAAGATTGAGACCCACAGAGGGCTATCGAGGACTCATTTTGCCAAATAAAATCTAAACACTATAGGTATTTACTATCTACATTGGCCATACTACACACACACACACACACACACACACACACACACACACACACACCCCCCACACCCACCCACCCATCAAACTTCAGAAAGTAAAGAACATTCAAAGACAATATTCGAACGCATTCAGAATAATGGACAGTCCTGGCTGGGCGTGGTGGCTCACACCTGCAATCCCAACATTTGGGAGGCCGGGGCGGGTGGATCACCTGAGGTCAGGAAATCAAGACCAGCCTGACCAACATGGCAAAACCCCGTCTCTGCTAAAAATACAAAATTAGCCGGGTTTGGTGGCGCATGCCTGTAATCCCAGCTACTTGGGAGGCTGAGGCAGGAGAATCACTTGAACCTGGGAGGTGGAGATTGCAGTGAGCCAAGATCGTGCCACTGCACTCCAGCCTGGCTGACAGAGCAAGACTCCGTCAAAAATAAATAAATAAATAAATAATGGACAGTCCTTCAAATTAAACTTAGTGTCTAGTGTATTAGCCATGGTCAAAGAAAAATAAGAATAAACAGCTTCAGGTAGAACTGTTGTCATTTTTTAGTTTGCAAAGACCAGAAGAGGAAAAAAAAATCTTGTCATGGAAACAGAACACAGCAGTCAGAGTGCTGGTTCCACAGTACTTGGGTTCAAATTCTACTCTACCACTTACTAGATTCACTAAGATGATCCCCATGAGGACCCTGGCACGGGGTCTGGCATGCAGTAAGTGTTTTTTCCTTTGCTGTGATCACATTACTATTCTGGACCAGCATGAGTCCAAGAGCTTTTATTTGGAAACCAGTGACTTGTCATTCTTTTTTGACCCAATAACCTTGACAGTGATTATTACTACCCTGATTTTATAGATTGCAAAGAGTAAAAAACAGGACTAAAAGAATTCACCCGCATATAACCCCTTACCTACATTGGTAAACAGTGAAGCCAAGGCTTGAACCTGTATCTGTCTCCAAAAGAGCTTAAAGAGCCTTTTTTTTTTTTTCTTTTTTTTGAGATGGAGTCTCGCTCTTGTCCCCCAGGCTGGAGCGCAGTAGCTGGATCTTGGCTCACTGCTACCTCCACCTCCTGGGTTCAAGCCATTCTCCTGCCTCAGCCTCCCAAGTAGCTGGGATTACAGGCGCCTACCACCACGCCCGGCTAATTTTCGTATTTTTAATAGAGACAGGGTTTCACCATGCTGGCCAGGATGGTCTTGAACTCCTGATCTCAAGTGATCCACCCGCCTAGGCCTACCAAAGTGCTGGGATTATAGGTGTTAGACACAGTGCCTGGCCTGCCTCCAAAAAGATCTTAATGCTGAAGCTACCATCATCACCTCTGTCTTCACAACTAAGAATAACCAATCTTCCCAGGAAATATGGCAACAACCTAAACATCTTAGCTGCCAAACAGAAACTAAAGGCAAGACATTACCCAGCTTCTTAAAAGAATGGAAAGCAAGTGATGGTACTCAGTCCTGGGATTCCTGGTTGTTTTTTGTTTGTTTGGACATAAAGTCTCACTCTCACCCAGGGTGGAGTGCAGTGGGGCGATCTCTGCTCAGCGCAACCTCCACCTCCCAGATTCAAGTGATTCCTGTGCCTCAGCCTCCCAAGTAGCTGGGGCTATAGGTGCGTGCCACCACACCTGGCTAATTTTTTGTATTTTTATTAAAGATGGGGTTTTACCATGTTGGCCAGGCTGGTCTCAAACTCCTGACCTCAGGTGATCTGCCTACCTCGGCCCCCCAGTGTGCTCGGATTACAGGCATGAGCCACTGCACCCACCTCTAGCTGTTTTCCAAGTCCTCAGCAGAATACAGGGTAACCTAGATACCTTGTCACTTTGTTTCTAATCCCCATCTACCCACTGCCAAATGGATTTTCCATAAACTTCACCTGCTTATAGAGCCACAATAGGGTGCAGACAACTGTGATGTCAGCCAGTGTCACTCGTTCGCCCACCAGAAAAGTCCTCGTCTTCAAGTAAGCATCCAGCAGCCCCAGAATTCGCCTCACTTCCTCCTTTGCATTCTCAGTGGCCTAGTGATTCAACATGATAAAACTCATCAGTGGGTACCAATCCCTTTCCCTCACCTCCCCCATTAATAGAACTAAGAGGGCTATTTCACCTACAAGTCTGAGCTCACCCTCACCCTCTTTCAATGGAGGCAGATCCTAGGATCATTCTAAATGTATTACAAAGGAACTTCAGAGGTCCTCTGGTCCAGCCACCCCCTTACCATTTGGTATAATCTCTTCACAGCAGCAATCCCTCTTCTGATCACTCATGACAGACACTTCCTCCATCAACTGCCCACTGCTTCAAACTCGTACCCTAGAGATTACGTCTTCTCATTGCCTACATATCCTTGGCATCTTTTTTTCAATCTATTTTATTTCTTATTCCCAACACCCAGGAGCTGATGCCACCCCTGCCCCTGGCTTCTCTCAAAGTTCCAAGGCTCACCTGTTTGTTGTGGTGCATGATGCCCAAGGTGGGGAACACCCAGGTACTGGCTGGGGGCACTATATCGGAATCAGCAAAGCTCACCCACTGCACCACCTGGGCTGCTGCCTCTGGAGTACTTCCCCGCAGCTCCTCATTGCTCACTGCAGAGGCAGAACACAAAGGTCAGAACTCTGGGGGAATGCCAACACCAGTCCAGGTCCTGGAGAATTCCTTCATATCCACCCCCACTCACACTCATCCTCTCCTACACCCTCACCTCCAAATTCTCCCATACGCATATACCCCTGCAAATTACCATAGTAGGCAATGGCGTTGCTCTCAAACACACAGAATCCATCATCACCCTCAAATGCTGGGACCTGGGGACAAAGCAGTGAAAAGATAAGGTAAAACACACAAAATTTCTCCCTAACCAATACCAGGAGCCAAACTGCTTTGAAAATACTTATATAAGGCTGACGATCCTCACTATCCAAACTCTCGATACTATCTGATACTCAAGAACCATAAATAAATACTTCAAGAACTTGGCCTCCTTTGCAATCTGAATTCACAATGTTAACTAGGAAGCCCAACAGATTTGAATATAACAAGATATTTGTATGAAATCTCTGGATCAAACAAGCAGAAGGCCAAAAGCAACTCCTGTATCAATGTCTGTATCAGTTAAAGTATTAGTGTGTGACCCAGACCCAAACAGCACTTCATCTCCTCCATTCTTAGCATGTTTCTTCACCTATCTCTATAAACCCCTTGGGGTAAGAATCCTGCTTATAACAGATACCTGATATATTTGCACTGAAAATGCTTAGTCAAAACTCATTCTCTTTCCCACAAAGTAAACTCGTGAATTTTATAAAGTCACAGAATAACTCCGTATTTTTTTTCACAACTACATGTGAATCTATACTTATCTCAAAATAAAATCACCGAAATATTGAAGAAAATAACATGGGAAGCTCCCTTTTAGAGATGGGGGCCATCTCCAGAGTGACAGAATCCCAGGGCCTTGGTTTCTCAGAACCGAAGGATGCTCCCCATCTCCCAACTCACCTTGCCGGCAGGAAATTTGCGGAGAAATTCAGGGGTGCGGTTGGTTTGGCCAAAATGGAAGTGGGGTGGTGCGGAGAGCACGCGGACCTGAGCCCCGCTGTACTGAGCAGCGATGAGAGCCTTGAAGGCCCTCCAGTTTTCAGGATACGTGTACAGGGTCTATGGGAGAAAGAGACGGACAAAATTAATGAGTAGAAGGGTCCCAGTCCTTAATGCCACTCCCCAGGATGACTTTCCTGAATAATCCCCATGTGTTCAACTCACCCTTTTACTTCCTCTGGTGAAACAAGTCCTTTAGTACTTGCCATATGTAATCAGAATCCTCCGAAATACCAAGAACAGAACTACACACCAACTGCTAAATAAAGCTTGTTGACAGATTTGACCTTCCCTAAGGACACCTCTAGAAGTATTCTCTTCCCCTCAAATCTATCTCCAAGAAATCCAGAACTTCTAGCTCCATCAGACTCCATCTGCCTACAAACACACTCCCCTCCCTTCCCGGAGCCCTCGTTTCATTCATTGATGGTTCTGAGCGCCTGCCTACTCTACTGCTCAGCTGCTCACCGCTTCAAAAGCATCGTCCTGTCTCTAAGGCACGCACAACGATCGAGAGATTTCTAGTTCCCCTCAGAATAACCAGAGATAGGGGATGGCACGCCGTCTTCTTAAATCAACTCCTCTCCCTCAAAAGGCTTTCTTTCTGTGTCGCGCATACCATCCCTCCGGTCCTGTCCCGCAGCGAGTTCCCCGGCGTTGCCTTCTCTATTAAGCTGGCCAGCGAAGTCCAATTGGTCTGACTTCACTTTCCGGAGAATCCTCTCGCTCCCAAACCTCCCTGAGAGACGACCTTTAACCGTGCCACCCAGACCTTCCTACAAAGACCCTCCTCTTCAACCTGTCCCCAGTGTTACTCCACAAAATGGTCACAGAAGTTCGTCAACCTGCCCAGATACCACGCCTCAAAGCGGCAATAGAGCCGAACCCCTTCTTTTTCAGGCTTCGGACGGCCGAGACCCGGTATCTCTTTTCTCCTCTTCCCCAGACCCTTCCACCTCTGGCCTCCGAGAGCCCCAGCCTAAGTTCCCCTCCAGGCCCTAGGAACCCTACTCTCCAGCAGTACAGTCTGTAGACCCCGAATCAGCTCCCCACTCAGCCTCAGAACTCCTCTGGCGCCGACTGGCCCCACTCGGGCAAAGGATGGCGGTGGATAGGGTGATCCGAACCACCAGAGCCGGCAAACTTACCCCAGCCGCCATGGTGATTCCGCAAAGAAAGGGGGTGGGGTTCTCGGCGCTGCCGCAAAGTAAGCCGCCCGGGAAAGAAGGGAGGGGGAAAGAGGAGAGCTGTGGGGACACAGCAGCCGGAAAGCGAGGACGAAACAGGAGACATACGTACGACAGTTCAGTATCCAGTGGCGCTGAATTGGAAAAAGAACGGGGTGGGTGGGGCCTGCTGGCCAGCGCGGAAAGAGCTCGCGCCTGCGCATTGGAGCTCTTGACTGGCCCGCCCCTCAAGTGCAGCGGGCCAATCGGAGTCTAGATGTGGAGGTAGACAGCGTGGAGGGCGGGGAAGCTGTGAGAACCCGCTGGAAAAGCCGCGAGTTCTCGGCTACGTGGCGCGGCTCTTGGCCCGGCGCGGCCAGTGCTACTGGGGGCGTCGCCTTCTGGCCCGCCGAGGGACAAGTGACTTGATGGTAGATTTTGCCAAGCGCCTCACATGATTCTATGAAACTCATGGGAGCGAGGAACAGCTGCTGCGCGGAGGTGGCAGTGTGTGTGCTAAATCCCTTTAGTTCCTGCTCTGCTTTTCCTCCAGAAAGGGATGAGCGTCTAACAGGGGCCCGGTCTGAACCTGCCTGCCAAAATGAGGTTTGCTCACATCCAACCCCTTACAGCTCCAGGGTGCTGTTACTGCGAGAAGGGCACCGGGCCGGAGCAGGGCAGGGACATGAGGGAGAACGCGCCCTGTCCCTCCCACCTCCTCCGGACTCGGCCCCTGGAGGGGCTGACGCTGACATCGTCGCTTCTGATGTTCATGGCTTTTGACCCAGGTTCAGGTTTGAAATCTCTTACCCATTTTAAGAACGGGATGAACTCTCCTCGTTTAAAGGAGAGAATGAAGAACCCTGAACGCAAATCTCCGTCCTTGTCCCCATAAATCTGAGGCGACAGGAAGAATGTGGAGGCAAGCCTGGCTCTTCTCAGTACTGCTCGAGCCACCCACCGCTCTGCCATTCAGGAACTCTGCGCGGGTGCCAGGTGCCACGCGCGGTGCTGCCCCCGCACTCCCCTCGAGCTGTGCGAACTGTGGGAAGGAGCAGCTGCTGGGGTGGAGAGCAGCAGGGAGAGACCCATGTTTGGGGTCAGAGGAGAGCAGCTGCATGAAGTTCTGGGGGAGGGGAAGGAGGATTAATGATGGAAATGAAAGGAAACGGGAAGACTGTATTAAACTAGCAGCTTTATTGCCCTTTAGGGGCCATGTTTTCACTTGAGATGTCGAAGTGCTTGAGGGAGGAAAACCTGTAAGAAATGATGGAGATCAGGGAACAGGCCTTGGGGATCCTGGAGCGGGGTCACAGTGAGCATTCGGTCAACCGGGGAGACAGACGCCACAAAGCTCAGCAGGGGCTCAGTTTCTGGCCTCTCTTCACCACCACTCAGTCCTCTCAGCTCCTGGGTGACCTGAGCCTCAGTCGCCAGCCACCCTGCTCTTGTGCCAGCGCCACCTCCAGCTCCTTCCTTGGTTTGCTGCTGCAAGCGTCTACGGGCTCGCCGCCGCCCTTGCCACACTCGGTGCCACAAGGCACAGCGCCAGCTCACTGAGGAGGGCAGGGATGCCCCCTTCCCTGCCTCACCCTGAGACCCTCCTTGGGCTGCCTCTTGTCCCTTGGGCCCCCACTCTGCCAGGGCTGCATGGCTGGGCTGCCCCTCTTCTCCAGGGGCTCCATGCTTTCCAGTGGTCAGGGGCAGGTCCCCTGGCTGCCCAGGGCTCTGCATGGCCCAGTCCTGCACCATCTCTCCAACTTCTATAACCATCTCTTCTACCCTGTCTTCCCCACCGTCCCCTGCACATCCCTGCTGCTCCTCTTTCCCCTCCTCACAGCAGTTTTTCTGTCCATCTACTTTGAGTCTTTTGCTTGTCCCTCCCTGAGAGGACCCCCCAGTTCCACCTCCTTCTGACCACGGTCTCTTGGTTCCCTGTTCTATATGGCACCCCAGTGCTTCCCTGAATACCTGCACCAGGGCAGCAGTGAGGTGGGTGAAGGGTGCAAGGGGTAAAGGGATCGGGGTAGCAGAGAGCAGGGAGCTGGGGGAGCTGGGCTGCAGAAGGGGGAGCAGCCCCCAGTCCCGACCGCGGGAGGAACGGCGCTGGTACTGGAGGCTTCGGCAGTAATTGGCTGCTGCTCGGCAGCAGTTCTGTAGTCGCCCAGCCACCCGGCTGGTCACATTCGCTGCGACATTGTGACTCAGGTCAAAAGGGTCCTGGAGATTCAGGGGGCCAAGGCGCAGACCCTCCCAGAGATTAGAAGACAGGCCCCCTGCCACAGGCAGTGCCTGGCCCTCCCGCAGGGACAGCAGGGAGCCACGAAGATCCCAGCAAGATACACAGGAGAAGAACTGGGCTAGCAGGGAACCTGGAGGAGGAGGAAGAGTGGGGAAAGGGGGGTCACTTAGAGGCCAGAACTGATACAGGTCCTGCACCAGAGCCATTTCCTTAGCAGGACTTTCTTTTTCCCTTCCAAGGGGCTCAGCAGAGTCCCAGGAAGCTAGGCTTGTCTGATCCCTATAAACAAGAGGTCAAACCTCTCTCCCTGCCCAGACATGATGTCCTTGCCCAGATGCTACTGCTCCTTGCTAGGCAGTGTAACCTTGGGCAAGTCACTTAATTGCTCCCAAACATGGTTTCTTCATCTGTAAAATGGCAGTAATAATATTAGGTATCTCACAGGCTTTCTGTGAGAACCATGCCTGGCACACAGTGTGATATATGTTACCTACTGTTGATGAAATCATTACTAGTCCTCTACCAGGCTCCCCAAACTCACTGAGGGGCTCCACATTTGTGCTGGGCTCCAGTCTTGAGGCATCTCTGGGGAAACTGCAGTCCCAGCCATCGACTTCCACCTGTTCCCCCTCTCCTGTGAAAGTAAATAAGGTGAGAGTCAGTCTGGAAGCAAGGAGATTGAGAGTGGGGGTAGAGAGATCTCATTCCCAGAGTTGCTTTGTGTATCTAAGTGTGATGAAGAAGAGAGAGGAAGCTAACAAGATGGAGAGGGTGGAGGCTAGGCTGCGTACCTGCTTTCTGGGTGAGCTGGGACACAGTGGGCAACACAGGAGGGTCCCTGGTCTGAAGAAAATAGATCACCAGCAAGGTCAGGGCGTAGTTACTGAGAAGGGGGCCACTCCCTGGGCAAATAAGCAATAATTCCGGTTAGATCAGAGGTGCTCCTAATCCCCTCACTGGCAGTTTTCTCAACCCTGGTGCCCATTCTGACCTCCCTTCTCTCCCTGAATCCCTGCTTTTGTCCTTGACACCAACTCAGCCCCAAGTCTGTCCTGATCCATTCTCACCTGACAGCCCCCGACCCTGAGCCCAGCAGCGGAGGGTGTACACGAGGGGCCGGACTCGACCATCCAGCTCAGAGCAGAGACTCAGGAAACGGGAGTTATGCAGGGCCAGCCTGGGACAAAGCAGGGACAAGGGTGTTAGGGCTTGGGGATGTCAGAACCTACCACCCCCAGCTTTCATTCCAGACTTGCATAACTGGGGCCAGCTGGATTAAGGCCAGAACAGTTTCCCCAAATGTTGCTCACTGATCTTGTGAGACAGTGTGCAAAAGGACAAAGGAGTTCGGGAAACACTTCATCCTGTACGCCCATCCTGGACATTCACAGCACATTATTATAAGGCTGCTCATGAGCCATGGTCACACCACTGCACTCCAGCCTGGGTGACAGAGCAACATCCCATGTCAAAAAAAAAAAAAAGACTGCCCAGAGCCTTTACTATGCAAAGAAACAAAGACAGGAAGGGAGAGAGGAAGGAAGGAAAGGAGAGAGGGCAAGGGGAGAAGGGAGGAAATGGAGAAACCTTTTTGCATCTAATTTTGAATTTCCCAAATTTATTAAACCACAGAGCTCTTTTCTACATCCCTTGAAAGTAGTATTCTAGGGCGCAGTGCCTCACGCCTGTAATCCCAGCACTTTGGGAGGCTGAGGTGGGCAGATCACCTGAGGTCAGGAGTTCGAGATCAGCCTGGGCAACACGGTGAAATCCCATCTCTACTAAAAATACAAAATTAGCCAGGTGTGGTGGCACTTGCCTGTAATCCCAGCTACTCGGGAGGCTGAGGCAGGAGAATCGCTTGAACCTGGGAGGCGGAGGATCCAGTGAGCTGAGATCTCGCCATTGCACTCCAGCCTGGGCAACAAGAGTAAATCTCCGTCTCACCAAAAAAAAAAGAAAGAAAGTAATATTCTAAGGAACACACTTTACAAACACTGAACTGGAAGCCAGGCAGGAGGAGATAAGGGACAGAAAGAGGGATGGTCCCAAACAAGGGCAAACTTGAGACTCGGCAGGTGCAGGAGTTTCCCAAGCCAGACTCTCTCCTGGCCCATCCCAGAATTCTCAGCTGGCCTGCCCCAAAGAAAGGTACGGTACCTCACGCCTGTAGTCCCAGCACTTTGGGAGGCCGAGGCAGGTGATCACCTGAGGTCGGGAGTTCGAGACCAGCCTGACCAACATGGAGAAACCCCGTCTCTATTAAAAATACAAAATTAGCCAGGCATGGTGGCGCATGCCTGTAATCCCAGCTACTTGGGAGGCTGAGGCAGGAGAATCACTTCAACCTGGGAGGCAGAGGTTGCGGAGAGCCAAGATGGCGCCATTGCACTCCAGACTGGGCAATGAGCGAAATGTCATCTCGAAAAAAAGAAAGGTACCGGTTACTGAGGGAGACGTCACCGTGGAGACCTGAAGGCCGATGACAGAACTTGACCACAGGGCGCCGGGCAGAGGGCACAGTTTGGACTCGATACACCCCAGGGACACAGCCCCGGAGAATGGATCCCACCAGCTCCAGCATTGCTGCCCCCTCTGCTTTCTCCTCTTTTGGGGTCTCTGCTAGTTCTGGGGCCTTCCCCAGGTCCCCCTCTTCCCTGTCCTCTAGCAGTGGTGAGGCTGGAGGCAGAGACTGGGGAGAAGCAAGGGTCTCGGAGGCCAAGGCAGAGTCCGGAGTTTGGGGCGCCAGGGAGGAGGAAGGGGTTTCAAAGTCCAGGGCTTCAGAATCCTGGGGAGAAGCTGGAGGTTGTGAATCTGGAGGGGAGGCTGGGGTGCAGGCCAGGGCTTGAGGGTCCAGAGGGGAAGCCAGGGCCGAGTCCAGCGATGGAGATTCTGGAGCCTTTGGGACTGGCTGTGGACAGAAATGAACTGAGTGAATTGCTTCTGCTGTCCCCTCAGCAGGGATCTCTCAAGATAATATTACTTCCAGCTTATTCAGCTCTATTTTAAGGGCTTTATACATATTAACTCATTTAATCTTCACAGCAACCTTTTTTTTTTTAAAGATAACCTTTTAATTCTATAAAATAAAAGGTCTACCTCTGCAAAAAATGTCATTGTCGTGAAAGACAAAAACAGAGGAACTATTACAGACTAAAGAGAAACTGTAACAGTCCATTGTCAGGACAGCTGACCAAATTAGAGTATGGACTGTAGAGTCTGTAAAGGTTTACATTTGTACCAGTGTAACATTTCCTCAACTTGATAATGGTACTGTGGTTATACACTAGAATACCTTTGTTCTTGCATAACACACACTGAAATATAGAGGGGTAAAGGAATGTGATACATGCAACCTTCTCTCAGATGATTCAGAAAATATAAATAGAGAGTGTGTGTGTGTAGAGAAAGATAAAAAGAATGATAAAACATTTAAAAACTCCTGTTGCGGGGGCAGCAGGCATATAGGAACTCTACTTTCTGCTCACTTTTGCTGTGAATCTAACACTGCTCTAAAAAATAAAGTCTATTTTTTTTTTTTTTTTTTTTTTTTTTTGAGATGGAGTCTCAATCTGCCATCCAGGCTGGAGTGCAGTGGCACGATCTCGGCTCACTGCAACCTCCACCTCCTGGGTTCAAGCTGTCTCTCCTCCCTTAGCCTCCCGAGTAGCTGGAATTACAGGCGTGTGCCACCATACCCGGCTAATTTTTGTATTTTTAGTAGAGACAGCGTTTCACCATGTTGGCCAGGCTGGTCTCAAACTCCTGACCTCAGGTGATCCACCTGCCTTGGCCTCCCAAAGTGCTGGGATTACACAGGCGTGAACCACCGCACCTGGCCAAGTCTATTTTTTGAAAATAATAATAGGCTGGGCATGGGGGCTTATACCTGTAATCCCAGCAATTTGGGAGAATGAGGCAGGAGGATTCCTTCAGCCCAGGAGTTCGAGACCAGCCTGGGAAACACAGTGAGACCCTATTTCTAAGTAATAATAATAATCCTTTCCTAAACAGAATCTGTACATTAGATGTTAGAAAATACAGATAAGTGGCCAGGCATGGTAGCTCATTCCTGTAATCCCAGCACTTTGGGAGGCCAAGGTGGGCAGATCACTTGAGGCCAGGAGTCCAAGACCAGTCTGGCCTACATGAAGAAACCCCACCTCTACTAAAAATACAAAAAACTAGCCAGGCATGGTGGCATGTGCCTGTATTCCGAGCTACTTGGGAGGCTGAGGCACGAGAATCACTTGAACCCAGGAGGTAGAGGTTGCAGTGAGCCGAGATCACAGCACTGTACTCCAGCTTGGGTGACAGAGTTAGACTGTGCCTCAAAAAAAAAAAGAAAATACACATAAGCAAAACTAAAAGGACCTTATTGTATATTTCTTAATATATTTTTTCCAAAATAAGATCATATTGTACGTACCATTTTGAAATTTTTTTTTTGTTACGACTGCCAGGTATCCATGTCAATTCATTTTCTTTTTTTTCTTTTTTTTTTTTTTTTTGAGAAGGAGTCTCCCTCTGTCACCCAGGCTGAAGTGCAGTGGCGCAATCTCGGCTCACTGCAACCTCTGCCTCCTGGGTTCAAGTGATTCTCCTGCCTCAGCCTCCCAAGTAGCTGGGACTACAGGTGTACACCACCACACCCAGCTAATTTTTGTAATTTTTTTTTAGTAGAGATGGGGGTTTCACTATATGTTGGCCAGGCTGGTCTTGAACTCCTGACCTCAGGTGATCCACCCACCTCAGCCTCCCAAAGTGCTGGGATTACAGGCGTGAACCACTGCGCCTGGCCCTGTCAGTTCATTTTCATCCTAATACTCATCCATATTCACATCTCTCCAATTACAATAAACTCAGGTAGGTCCTATTATCTGCATTGTAGATGAGGAACTAAGACATGGAGAGCTAAAGGACTTGCCCAGTCACATGGCCATTCTCATGGACTCTTCCCAGCTGCCTCCCTGGGACACTCACTCACCTGGGGCTCTTCCAAGTCACCCAGATCCAAGAAGAGGTCAAGATCACAGCCATGGACATCGAAGCTATTTATGGAAGAGCCAAAAGGGTGGACCACACAACCTGGGGCCGAGCAGAGAAGAAAGGTCAAGACAAGTTAGGGAGGAGCAGGGGGAAGAAGAACAAAAGGGAGCACAAAGATGGAAGAGCAACCAAACACCTCTAGCGGAGGGAGGACTGGGGATACAGACACAGGGGAGCAAAGGCCAGGGAGGGCTCAGACGTAGTAGGGGAGGTAACTTACCAGGGAAGAACTCTGTGAAGACCTCCTGCATCAGGGCCACCACCAGGCTCCGAAGCTGCCGCTCAGCCTCGGACAACTCCCTCAGCCCCACAAGCTTTATCATTTGTGCCCCCACGTCTGCAGCCTCAGCTAGTGCTTTGGCCAGCTGGTGACTGTCGGGGACTGCTCCCTTGGGGGATTTGGAGGCCGGGCTCTGGAACTCCTTCTGCTCCCGTGGGCGGACACGCAGGCGATGTCCTCCCAGGCTGTGCTGGGACTGTGACAAGACAGCCTCTCGAGCACCCACGTCCCCCATCTCCACAATGGCAAACACTCCCTGGTAAACAACAGGGGCAGAGATGATGATTTTGGAACCAAGAATCTAAGCATGTGATCTACAGTGGATGAGAATATTTGAAATGGAGACTATCCCATAAATTGAGAATTATTTGCTTGCTGTTTTCATAATAATGGGACATATTTAGAAAAGCAATTTTCAGCCAGGTGCAGTGACTCATACCTGTAATCCCAGCACTTTGGGAGGCTGAGGCAGGAGAACTGCTTGAGCCTAGGAGTTGGAGACCAACCAGGGCAACATAGCGAGATCCCATCTCTACAAACAATTTTTTTTTTTTTTTTTGAGATGGAGTCTCTGTCACCCAGGCTGGAGTGCAGTGGGGTGATCTCGGCTCACTGCAACCTCTGCCTCCCAGGTTCCAGCGATTCTCCTGCCTCAGCCTCCCGAGTAGCTGGGATTACAGGCACATGCCACCCTGCCCAGCTAATTTTTGTATTTTTAGTAAAAATGGGGTTTCACCATATTGGCCAGGCTGGTCTCTAACTCCTAAACTCCTAAACTCGGCCTCCCAAAGTGCTGGGATTACAGGTGTGAGCCACTGCACCTGGCCAGTACAATTTTTTAAAATTAGCTAGGTAGTCCCAGCTACTGGAGAGGAAGAGATGGGAGGATTGCTTGAGCCCGGGGGCTGAGATTGCAGTGAGCCGAGATCGCACCACTGCACTCCAGGCTGGGTGACACAGCCACATCCTGTCTCAAAAAAAAAAAAAAAGAAAAAAGAAAAAGAAAATTAGCCAGGCATGGCAGCACACACCTGTAGTCCCAGCTACTTGGGAGGCTATGGTAAGAGCATCACTTGAGCCCAGGATGTTGAGGCTGCAGTGAGCTGTGATTGCACCACTACACACCAGCCTGAGAGACAGCGAGACCCTGTCTCAAAAAAAAAGTAGAAAACAATTCTTTCCCTCACTCCTATTCCACACATTTTACTCTCACCCCAGTCTGCCTCTAAAAACCTCATTTTATCTACATTATTTCTGTCCCCTACTCTTCCCAATGATGTGATTACACTATGACTCACCCTATAACTTTTCCTGATATAACTGGAATTTTTTTAACATTTATTAAGGATCCATGTAACGGAATGAGTCCACTTTAAAAATCTTTTAAAAAATCAATTCATGCAGCTGGGCGCCGTGGCTCACGCCTGTAATCCCAGCACTTTGGGAGGCTGGGTGGATCACGAGGTCAGGAGATCCACCCTCGTGGGTGGATCACGAGGTCAGGAGATAGAGACCATCCTGGCTAACACGGTGAAACCCTATCTCTACTAAAAATACAAAAAATTAGCCGGGCATGGTGGTGGGCGCCTGTAGTCCCAGCTACTTGGGAGGCTAAGGCAGGAGAATGGCGTGAACCCAGGAGGGGAGCTTGCAGTGAGCTGAGATGGTACCACTGCACTCCAGCCTGGACGATAGAGCGAGACTCTGTCTCCAAAAAAAAAAAAATCAATTCATGTAATGAACACTGTGCTAGGCATAAATACAAACTCATAAACCCTGTCTTCAAGAACTCACCATCTAGGAATAACAGCAGTATAACAACTATATTGTTGTAAGTTGGTGAGTTCAGTGATATTCACTGGCCATATTTTTTTAAAGGTAAAATATTAGCAAGAAGAGGAAAAACACCGGGCACAGTAGCTCACGCCTAATCTCAACACTTTGGGAGGCCTAGGCGAGTGGATCACTTGAGGTCAGGAGTTCAAGACCAGCCTGATCAACGTGGCAAAACCCCATCTCCACTAAAAATACAAAATTAGCTGGATATGGTGGCACATGCCTGTAATCCCAGCTACTCAGGAGGCAACTGCTTGAACCCGGGAGGCGGAGGTTACTGTGAGCAGAGATTGTGCATTGCACTCCAGTCTGGACAACAAGAGCAAATCTCCATCTCAAAAAAAAAAAAAAAGAGGAAAAACAGGACTGCTTTAGGGAAAAAAGTCCATATTCTTTTATATCCTCCAATGGTAAAGCTGGACCCTCATCTTGTTTATAAAAAGGTTCCTGCTACAGTAAGGTAGCACCAAGACAGAGTGGTGCTAGCATAAAGATAGACATTCAGATGAAGGGAATGGAATTGAGACCCTGAAAGAAACCCACACATCTGTGGTCAACTGATTTTGAACAACGGTGTCAAGAAGATTCAATGGGGAAAGAACAGTCTTGTCAACAAATTGTGCTGGGACAACTGGATAGCCACATGCAAAACAATGATGTTGAACCTTTACCTCACACCATACATAATAATTAACTCAACCCGGAGGATGGCTTCACCAGTACACAGGCCTGAATCACAAATGGGAGGTAACCAAGAAAGGATAAGGGGTTTCTTTTTGGAGTGGTAAAAACATTCTGGAATCAGTCATGAGGGTTGCAGAACCCTGTGAATATGCTAACACTCACTGAATTGTATACTTTTTTTTTTTTTTGAGACAGAGTCTCTCTGTCGCTCAGACTTGAGTACAGTGGCACACTCTCGGCTCATTATTACCTCCGCCTCCCGGGTTCAAGCCATTATCCAACCTCAGCCTCCCTAGTAGCTGGGATCAAAGGCACGCACCACTACACCTGGCTAATTTTTGTATTTTTATTAGAGATGGGGTTTCACCACGTTAGCCAGGCTGGTCTCGAACTCCTGATCTCAAGTGATCCTCCCACCTTGGCCTCCCAAAGGGCTGGGATTACAGGTATCAGCCACCACACCCACCCCTAAATTGAATACTTTTTTTTTTTTTTTTGTGAGATGGAGTTTTGCTCTGTCACCCAGGCTGGAGTGCAGTGGCACGATCTTGGCTCTCAGCAACCTCTGCCTCCCAGGTTCAAGTGATTCTCCTGCTTTCTGCCTCCGGAGTAGCTGGGATTATAGGTGTCCGCCACCACACCCAGGTAATTTTTTGTATTTTTAGTAGAGATGGGGTTTCACCATGTTGGCCAGGCTGGTCTCCAACTCCTAACCTTAGGTGATCCACCTACCTCAGCCTCCCAAAGTGCTGGGATTACAGGCCGTAAGCCACCACGCCCGGCCAATTGTATACTTTTTATTTATTTTTTTACCCAATAGCAAATAACCAACCAATGAATTGTATACTATTTATTTATTTTATTTTACTTTTTTTTTTTTGAGAAGGAGTCTCGCTCTGTTGCCCAGGCTGGAGTGCAGTGGCACGATCTCGGCTCACTCCAACCTCCGCCTCTCGGGTTCAAGCAATTCTCCTGCCTCAGTCTCCTGAGTAGCTCGGATTACAGGAATCTGCCACTACACCCAGCTAATTTTTTTGTATTTTTAGTAGAGACAGCTTCACCATGTTGGCCAGGCTGGTCTCGAACTCCTGACCTCAGATGATCTGCCCACCTCAGCCTCCCAAAGTGCTGGGATTACAGGTGTGAGTCACCTGGCCCGGCCACACCCTTCTTTTTTTACAGACAGGATTTTGCTCTGTCACCAAGACTGGAGTGCAGTGATGTGATTATAGCTCACCGTAGCTTTGAATTCCTGGGCTCAAGCGAACCTCCTGCCTCAGCCTCCTCAGTAGCTGGGATGATAGGGGCACAACACCATGCACAGACTTACTTCTACCCTTATGCCAAACACAGCAAAGAACTGAAGTGAAGCCAAGGACAAAGGTAGCTACTTGGACCTGCCCAGGCCAGTCTTCTGACTCTAATAAACCACAGTTTACCAGACTGCAGTACACCACCAAGTCTGTAACCAAAGCCCCAGCTGGAAATTAAGAGTCTCTTTCACTGGGCTTGTCTGTGCTCCTATTTTTCTCCAGAACCTCACAGAAGGCATCAGGGAGGGCAGGATTGGCAGATTCAGAAGACTGTGTCAGCTGGGCGTGGTAGCTCATGCATGTAATCCCAGTACTTTGGGAGGCCAAGGCAGGCAGATCATGTGAGGCCAGGAGTTCCAGACCAGCCTGGCCAACATGGTGAAACCCGTCTCTACTAAAAATACAAAAATTAGCCGGGCATGGTGGCAGGCGCCTGTAAACCCAGCTACTCGGGAGGCAGAGGTTGCAGTGAGCCAAGATCGCGCCACTGTACTCCAGCCTGGGCGACAGAATGAGACTCCACCTCAAAAATAAATAAACAGGCCGGGCACGGTGGCTCACGCCTGTAATCCCAGCACTTTGGGAGGCCAAGGCAGGCGGATCACCTGAGATCAGGAATTCCAGACTAGCCTGACCAACATGGAGAAATCCCGTCTCTACTAAAAATACAAAATTAGCCAGGCATGGTGGCGCATGCCTGTTATCCCAGCTACTCGGGAGGCTGAGGCAGGAGAATCACCTGAACCCGGGAGGCAGAGGTTGCGGTCAGCCGAGATCGCCCCAACCCAAGTTCACGCCACTGCATTCCAGCCTGGGCAACAAGGGCAAAACTCCATCTCAAATAAATAAATAAATAAATAAAAATAAGGAGCCTGTGTCCTTGCCATTTTTGTCCTCTCAACACCACCATCCATAGCTAGAGTTCCTATTTGTTGAGGGCTTATTATAAACTAAGCAGTTCACATAAACGATGTCTGAGGCTCGTAAGACACCTACAAGGTATGTATTATTATTTCCATTTTACAAATTAAGAAACTGAAACTCAAAGAGGTTAAGTAACTTGTAATTGCCTCACAAGCAGTGTCTTAAACTCCCAAATCTCCAACTGCCTACTGACCATTTCCCTCAAGGGAATGTTGTGGAGATTAGATGCAAGTGTATATAATGTACTTAGCACACGATGCATAGCAGTTCCTCAATAAGAATGTTAATCATTAGGCCGAGCACAGTGGTTTATGCCTGTAATCCCAGCACTTTGCGGGGCTGAGGTGGGCGGATCACTTGAGGCCAGCAGTTCAAGACTAGCATGGCCAACATGGAGAAATCCTGTCTCTACTAAAAATACAAAAAATTAGGCCGGGCACAGTAGCTCACACCTGTAATCCCAGCACTTTGGGAGGCCGAGGTGGGCGGATCACCTGAGGTCAGAAGTTCGAGACCAGCCTGGCCAACATGGTGAAACCTGGTCTCTACTAAAAATACAAAAATTAGCCGGGTGTGGTGGCACGCACCTCCAGTCCCAGCTACTCGGGAGGATGAGGCGGGAGAATCGCTTGCTGGGATTACAGGCGCCTGCCACCACACCCAGCTAATTTTTCTGCTTTTAGTAGAGATGGGGTTTCGCCACGTTGGCCAGGCTGTTCTCAAACTCCTGACCTTAGCTGATCCTCCCACCTCAGCCTCCCAAAGTGCTGGGATTACAGGCGTAAGCCACTGTGCCCGGCCGAGAGAAATACTTTTTCTAAAGGCCTCCTCAGTAAACTTCTACTTATATCTCAGTGGCCAGAATTCTACCACAAAAAAACTCCCTCTCAAAAAAAAAAAAAAAACAAGGAAAAAGAAAACGCATTTTTCTCAGAATAAAAGGAAAAAAAAATAGAGAGAGGAGGGGACTCAGACTCAGCTGACACTAACCTTTTTTTTGAGACGGAGTTTCGTTCTTGTTGCCCAGGCTGGAATGCAATGGCGCGATGTCGGCTCACTGCAACCTCCACCTCCCGGGTTCAAGTGATTCTCCTGCCTCAGCCTCCCGAGTAGCTGGGATTACAGGCATGTGCCACCATGCCCCACTAATTTTGTATTTTCAGTAGAGACGGGGTTTCTCCATGTTGGTCAGGCTGATCTCGAACTCCCGACCTCACATGATCTGCCCACCCCAGCCTACCAAAGTACTGGGATTACAGGTGTGAGCCACTGGGCCTGGCCGACACTAACCTTTTATACTCTGCTCTAAAACCTGCCCCTTCTTCTTGCCTGAAGATATGGGGCAGCAGTATCATAACTATGAAGAGCCACATGCCAATAATGGCAGAGCAGGAAAACAGCAAATCCCTGAACTGTCCAGGTCTGGACTTCTTGTTACATGAGAAAAACTAAACTCCTATTGTTTAAGCCATTTGTAGTTTGGTTGCTGAATGCAATCCCTAACAAACACAGGCTCCACCCCATTCTAAAAGATAACCTGGGCTGCAAAGCGATATTTGGGATCACCTAAGCCATGCCTACATAACAAGAGTGCAGCCTCAGAACCACAGTATGACCAAGGAACACAGCACCTCAACAGTGAACTTTTTTCAAGGGACCAAAGCCTACAGGGAAGCAACACAAAAAGCACAAGCTTGTTTATCTAACACTTTCCAAAGGACAGGGTGTTCTAACCAAACGTTAGTACCTCTCAGTGTAAGTTAATAAACTGCTAACTGGTTTATCAACCAGGTTCTTGTGGAGTTGATCCAATGGTATGTCTGTTGTTCTTTAAGGATCAACTTTCACTATAATTACTTATTTAATTGTTTACTTTCTCCTCTAGACTATAGGCTCTGTGAGAGCAGGGACCATATCTATCCCATTCACTACTCAGAATGCAGCCCTAAGCATAGTGGCTAGTACAAAGTTAGCTGTGAATAAATATTTTGCAAAGAATTCACTGAATCAATAGATGACACACACAGAAAAATCCCCCAATGACTAACTCTGGTGAAGTGATAAAATCCAAAGGGTGGGACTGGGAGCAGTGGCTCATGCCCGTAATCCCAGCATTTTGGGAGGTTGAGGCACACAGATCACCTGAGGTCAGGAGTTCGAGACCAGCCTGGCCAACATGGTGAAACCCTGTCTCTACTAAAAATACAAAAATTAGCTGGGCATGGGGGCACGCGCCTGTAATCCCAGTTGCTTGGGTGGCTAAGGTGCGAGAATTGCTGGAACCCAGGAGGCAGACGTCACAGCGAGCTGAGACTGTGCCACTGCACTCAAAAATATAATAATAAAAATAAAAATTCAAGGGGTGGGGGAGGTGTGAGAAGCTCCCAAAGCTGGTCTAGCCCAAGTACTGTGATGTCCATCAAGAACAAGCCACATTAGGAACCAGCTCAAAGAGGCTGTTTGTTTCTCCCTCTTGTCTCTGGTACACAGCACATCTGATTCATTCTTTTTTTTTCTTAAGACAGAGTCTCGCTCTGTCATCCAGGATCTCAGCTCACTGTAACCTCCACCTCCCGGGTTCAAGCGATTCTCCTGCCTCAGCCTCCCAAGTAGCTGGGACTACAGGCATGCACCATCACACCCAGCTAATGTTTTATTTTTAGTAGAGACGGGGTTTCACCATGTTGGCCAGGCTGGTCTCAAACTCCTAACCTCAGGTAATCCGCCTGCCTCAGCCTCCCAAAGTGATGGGATTACAGGCGTGAGCCATCACGCCCAGCCCTGATTCATTCTTTAACCCGAGAGCCATTCACTTTACCTTGTCCTTGTCCATGACAACACTGGCCACAGGTCCAAATGCTTGGAAGTACTCAGAGAGCTGAGCAGAATCCACATCCCTGGGAAAGCCACTGACAAACACACTTCGAAGTCGCTGGGCCTTTCTCGCAGCTCGTAGTTCTACGAGGTGCCGGTGCTTTCTGCCTCCCAAGTGGGCATCAAGGCTGGGTCCTGCAAAGACAAGCGTGAGACAAAAACATGCAAAGCACTCTTCAGCGTGTCTGCCTTTGCTCTCTGCATACCTAAATCTTACTGATCCTTCCAAGCCACAGAAACTGTGACCTTTGAATAAAAAAAGTCCTGGCTCCTTTCACCTTCCTCTCTTATACATTTGTCTAAATAGTATTCTTTTTAATTTATTTTTTTTAAATGGAGTCTCACTGTCGCCCCCACTGGAGTTCAGTGGCGCAATCTCCACTCACTGCAACTTCTGCCTCCCAGGTTCAAGAAATTCTCCTGCCTCAGCCTCGTGAGTAGCTAGGACTACACGCGTGTCTCATCACACCCGGCTAATTTTTGTATTTTTAGTAGAGACGGGGGTTCCCAGGAGAACTGGCTACACTATAAGTATTTTGTTTATTTTTACTTAAAGAACAGTATGATAGTAAAGTATTTCTTAAACCACCTATTTGTGCTAGGTAGAGATGGAAAGAAATTAACAGGTAACTTATCCAGGTCATCTACACAAGAACTAAAAAAATTTGGATCCTGGAATACTTCATGGATCATCTTTGGACATGGTATGATATAGTGATGTCAAAGGCAGGATCTGAAATCACATTGCCCAAGTTCAAATCCCAGCTCTGTCAAGCTGTGTGAGACCCTGGTCAAGTTATGAAGCCTCACTGTGCATCAACTTCCTCAGATATAAAATGGAAATAACAGTACCTAGCACCTCACACACAGGTATTATTCAAATATATCACTTGGCAGAGAGAGTCTGGTACACGATAAATGTTGAAAAACTAGCCGTTGCTGTTATTTTATTGAGTTAGCTGCTTGATATCACCAAAGTAAATGTGGGGCCAAGGAAGACTCCTAGGTTTCTGGCTTGGCTTACTGGATGAACAGTGATAGTGCCATTCACAGTGAAAAAGAATGGAAGTAAACCCTGTTTAGGGAACATTGTGATTCCAGACTTCAAAAGTAGGGCTGGGCACATTGGCTCGTGCCTGTAATCCCAGCACTTTGGGAGGCCAATATGGGAAGATCGCTTGAGGCCAGGAATTGGAGACCAGCCTAGGCAACATGGTGAAAACACATCTCTACAAAAAATTTAAAAATTTGCCAAGTAGGCCGGGCGCGGTGGCTCAGGCCTGTAATGCCAGCACTTTGGGAGGCCGAGGTGGGCGGATCATGAGGTCAGGAGATCGAGACCATCCTGACTAACATGGTGAAACCTCGTCTCTACTAAAAAATACAAAAAATTAGCTGGGCGTGGTGGTGGGCGCCTGTAGTCCCAGCTACACGGGAGGCTGCGGCAGGAGAATGGCCTGAACTTGGGAGGTGGAGCTTGCAGTGAGCCGAGATCATGCCATTGCACTCCAGCCTGGGCGACAGAGTGAGACTCTGTCTCAAAAAAAAAAAAAAAAAAGAAAGAAATTAGCCAAGTACGGTGGTGCACGCCTGTAGACTTAACTACTTGGGAGGCTAGCCAGGGGTATGGTTTGAGCCCAGGAGGTTGAGGCTGCAGTGAGCCAAGATCACACCACTGCACTGCAGCCTGGGTGACAGAGCAAGACTTTGTCTCAAAAAAAAAGTGGAATTTGAAGTTAAAGTGAACCCCTTGTCTGTCATACAAGAACCTTGTCTATTTTTCCAAACCCACCTTCTGTCTCTTCCTCACTGGTACCTTATGGTCTAGTCATTCATGCCACCTATGTCATCTGTCCCCGCCTTTGAGTAGGTCCTGGGTAGGGCTTCTCTGATTTAGTTACTGATTCTCTGTGGTCCCACAGTTCTCCAAACATATCTATAAAGCATTGAAACTTTCTCAATCTCTAGACGGTGAGCTTCTTCATCTCTGAACCCCCTTCCCCCACCCTAAAGATCAGCAGAATACCAGGCACAGAGCATATGTCCAATAGATGATGGTTAAAGAAGTAATAAAACAATTAAACTTGCGTTGTGGAGATTTCATATACTGAGGAGGAGTGTAATGTGGTGGGACTTTCCCGACTCTCCAAATCCCCTCGGACTTGCTGAGTAAAAACGGAGGTGAGAGACCCTACCAACCGACTTGACAGGAACGATTACCTATAACCCTAACTTTCGCCAGGATCAAAAGACGAAAGCCCGCAACCACCCCCGGGTCCCTCACTAGCCACCGCTTACGGTTGGCTGTAGTAACGTGGCAGAGGCAGCAGCGGAACCCCCCACGCGGCAGCGATTCGACATCCGAATCCACCGCCGCCATAGCGACTCTCCTGTACCGACAAAAACACAAGCACCTCTGCCACCACCGGCACCCACTTCTCCAAAGCTCAACGCGCTCGGAAGCAACTTCCGCCGGTCCGATAGGAAGTGACATAAAGTCGTTCAATTGCGCGGACACACTCCTCCGGAAACCAAGCTCCTTCGACTCTGGGTTCCGTTCCTAGCCGCTGTCCAGTCCCCGCCCGTTTTAGGAAAAGCCGCGCGTTACGATGCTTATCTGCATGCAGTAAGCCGATTGGTGTGCTTTAAGCTGTTCAGACGTTGATTGGCCCAAAGCATCGTGAATATTCATAACAGCAGCCACAAAGACCGGCGCCGGGTGGCATCTTGGCTGCAGCTCCTTCACCCCTCAGTAGACACCCGTGCGTCTGTACCCTCGACGCTTATTTACCCGACGAATAAAGGCGAAGGATCGGCGGCTTCCAATCCTTTGCCCTACGGAGCCCAGGCTGTCCCTGGACTTCCAACCTTTTGAGGGCTGTTACTCCCTCCTTCCGCCCCCTGTCCTCTCGCAAAACGGGTGCTCTGCAACTGCTTCTAGCTCTGGTTGGGGAGCTCTGCCACCATCGGGAACCTTCCGGACTCCACGAGGTCCCTGGAGCCTGGCCCATTCCTTCCGCAGTAGTGGGCTGCGTGGTGTACTCCGGAGGCGCCAGAGCCACTGGCGCACCTCAGAGCAGTGCGACAAGACAAAACCGGGTGCCGGTAACTGAGTGAAGACACTGGAGGGGGCGAATGCTGTCAACCCCCACCTGGTATAATTGTCAGTTCATCCCAACACCGCCAAGGTGTAGGCTCAGGACAGGGAGGGACTACGGGAGCTGGGGATGCCCTAGGGACAGGGACCATAACGAGGTGGAGAGGACTATCAGATGGGCTCAGCAGCTTGTGCTGTGGTTATCAGCCCACAGCTTTGAATGGCGCAAAGAGCAGTGGACCTAAGGCAGACACCAAGGTCTTTGACCTTGAGCAAGTCACAACTGCTGAGGCTGTTCCCCATCTCTAAAGGAAGTGCCCAAGGAGCACATAGTAGGCTGACCTTCTTGTTCTCTGTCCTAAGGTGTTCCTTCTAATGGGCCCAGCTCAGGCATCTAATCTCAGTGTCCCAAACCTTTAAGGCAGGAAACGGTGCTACAGTGGATCAGGATATCAAGGCAGTTGCTAAGACTGGCCTTGAGGATCCTGAAGCAGCAGGCTGTACACATACACCCAGAGGTGCTAGGGTGGTTCAGTGGTAGAATTTTCGTCTGCCAAATACACCACACAGCTAGGTGAGGGGATCCTCCTATAACCCCACCACCACCATCGAGGGGGTATACATGTTACCCTGGCTGCTAGCAACTTCCAGAATTCCTTAAATAAAAGGAAGAGGGGAGTAAGAGGTGGGAAACAGAGGAAGAAACACCCCCATTCCTCTTTCCTATGGAGGCCACCAGTTGCCCAGAAAGCTCATCTCAACTCCTTTGAATGAATCTGGGCCAAGATGGTTCTTGAGCTCCAGCACCACTGGGAGCTGGGGAGCAGTTTGGGTCCCACAAGAAGGCTAGCTGGAGCAAGCCGCCTTGGTCCAGGCTGCATATCTCATAAAGCTGTTCCCAGGGCAAGAACCATCTGTACCTCCTTTGTTGTCCTTTGTCCTTTATTTTCCCTCTAAAAGACACCCCCAGCACACACACAACACACACCCATGGCAAAGAACAGCTGAGCCAGGAGAAGCTGAAGAAAACAGCTTTTTATTTGTTACTATAAGAACCAATTACAGAATCCGAGGTTAAAAAAACGGACAAAAGATCTTTATTTCTGAGAACTGGCGTACAAAAGGCGGAGGGGGAGGGGAGGGAAGGAAAGAGCGAGCGTGGCCTGGGGTTGATGCCAGCTTAGGGGCCTCAAACTCCAATTAGGAAAGTCCGGACACCGGACAGAAAGAGAAACCCCCAATTAGGAAAAAAAAAAAAAAAAAAAGACATGGCAGTGCACGCCCCCCTCCCCCAACCAGGTACCACCACCTGTTATCTGTTTACTCTTCCCCTCCCCATCCCCTTTCACAAAGGGAGGCAAAATTTTTAAAAAATTAAAAAACCCTCCCCCCAAAACTGTCCAAGACATCTGTGGGTCCTACCCCCCAAAACAGGCTAGGTTCCCACATGGGCCAAGTTCCTGCAGTCTGTCCTCCATCGGCAAGCATGGAGGCATGAGACAAGTCTCGAGGTGGTAACACCAGAGGGCGCCCAACCCCTCCAGGGACACACACTCACTTGCTCTCTTCCTTATTCACTCCTCACTCCCTTGGACACGAAAGGGAAGGGAGGTTTGGGTGCCCTGGGCATCCACCCTCTACCTCTCAGCCCACCTCCCTTCCCCACCGGTGCTCAGTCCTCCAGGACAATAGGCTCATTGGTGCTGGCAGGATGTGAGGGTGCAGGTAGAGGGACAGGGGGCCGCACTGCAATCAGCGTTGGCTTCACCTTCAGGGGCAAGTTGGGTCGGCGAGCAGCTCGCCGCATTTCCAGATGGGTCAGAGCCTTCCGTAGGGCCCTGGCCAGAAAGAGCAAGTGGGAAACAGAAAAGGCTTGGAGAACACTAAGACCTCCAGGTGAAGCCCCACATTCCACACTGCAATTCTGCCTTCTGGCCCATTCTTTTCTGGCATCCCCACCCTGCATCCACAACCTTCCTGGAGCTCTTGCTCTGACACTCCTACTCCCCACACTCACCAGCCTGGACTGTCTCTCTCAGCCCCTCCCATGGTAGACTCCCTACCTGGTATCCTTTGTGGCCACAAACACCACAGGATTGGGGGCATCAGCTGGGTTTAGTTTCTGACGCTTGGCTGCTGGCTGTGAGCTTGAACGAATCCCTGAAGCCAGAGGCCTTCCATTGGCAGAGAAAGGAACCCCTGCCCCTGCCATCTGGAAAAGGGGTAGGATGGCACAATGAGGGAGGGGAACCTCTCAGACTCCTATGAGAAACAAAAGCCCACCCAACTCAATTTCGCCCACCGCTTTCTGTCAACTCACAGTCTCATAGGCCCGTTTCACCATAATGCCCCCCAGTCCCCGGTTCTGGGACAGCTGGTTTCTGTTGATCGGTGTCTTGGTACCCCGAGGTGTTTTTGGTTTCAGGGGTGCCTGGGCCACTGGAAAAAAATAGAAAACTTTCGCACCTTTTCTTCCCTATGCAGTTCCCCTTTGTTACTTCCATCTCTCTTCCCTGGACCAGCAGTTTACCTGGGCATCCCCAAACGTAGCAATGGGGGAATGTCCTGGCAAGCTATCACTAGTATTTCAAATACCAGTATGACCTTATCAAATCAGTACAGTAATACTGAATAGTTTACAAAAAAAATTATTAAACAACAAAAGTACAGTTTGTTAGACTAAATCTCTGAGGATACTATGAGGAAGAAAAAAAGCAAGGGGAGGGATGTCAGACAGGGAATGGACTGGGAGCCTGACGCCACCCTCACTGGTCCCCATCCCATACCCAGATCTTTGACGATAGTTGCCAGGGGCAGCCGCACCAGAGGGTGAATCTTCAATGGAGTCTTGGCGGCCTTAGGAAGTCGAATGGAGCCTGGAGAACAAAGATGAAAGCTTCTGAAGGACTTCACCATTCAGGTCTCCTTTGAGGCCAGAAGCCAAGTGTAATCTTAAAAAAATTATCTGTGGCCTACTATCCCTCCTGTTATTAGACATCTAGAGAAACAATGGTCCCTGGGCAGAGCAACCCTAAACCCACCACCAGCCCCACCACTCCCTGCCCTTACACTCTGCTTTGATGGCATTGGCATTGATAGGAGCGTAAGGCCGTCGGGCAGCCCTCCTTGGCTGTAATAGGTCCCTGCACATGCGTCTGGCAAGACGGGTCAGCTTTGTGGTCTGAAGCAGGAAAGTTTGCCTGTTCTTAGCCAGTAGCTTGGCCCGGTTGGCGCTGGTTGTGTAAGGAGAGAGACTTTGAGCTTCAGGTCTGGACAAATGACCCCTTGAGTGTGGCTCCTAGAAGAAGAGCATAGGAAAGAGAGAGAGCACAAATCAGTGCTGAGGCTCCCTTCTTTCTTCCATTCCCTGCAGGGGACAATTTATTCCTGTCTAATCTCTTTACTGACCTCTTGGCCTATGTGTCTCCCCAACCAGCATCAAGCACCCCCTGCCCATCAAACCATCACCATATAAAGAGTTGAATATTCTGGCCTTCACCTAAGCTCACATCAATATGCTTACTGCTCTCCCCTGCTTTTCTTCCCACTGATCCTTACCGTGGTGCCCCGAGTGGCCCCCTCAAGCTGAGTTGGGGTCTTAAGTCCCCCATATTTCTTCCAGTAGATCCAACAGGAAGCACAGAGGCGGCACTGCATGTTAGGTGGGCCCCAAGCATACCACTGAGCAGACTGTGTGGCTGTAGAGCATGGACAGGGAAGAAGCATGCTACCTGAGCCCCACAGATTCTTGGGCCACAGCAGGCCTTCCACCCATCCCCACCATCCCGGTGCCCCTGTAACTCACTGTGGCAACTCTCACAAGTCAGGCCCTTCTGAAATCCAGCCCCATTCATGCCAGGTTTTGAACCCACAGAAATGATCTGGTTAGGGTTTGGCTTAGTGCTAATGGAGAAGGCGAGGAGAAAGGAAAAAACCCAAGAAACTGGTTAAGGAAAAGAATCAATTTCCACTCTCAGTGTGCCCCTACCTCCTGCCCACCCCCAATCACTGAGGAAGGCACAAATTAGGGGAAGGGAAGGAAAACACTCTGGTCTCCCCTACCCACCACACTTACTAGGTGGGGATGTAGACCTGTTTCAGTTTGCTGTCTGCTTCAGCAGCTTTCAATCTTTTCTATAAGAAGGAAAAAAGAAAGAAAAGGATCAGAGCCTCATAGCAGGGAGAATGTCATCAACTTCAAAGGCAGAGGTCAGCAGGTAGCCTATGGTCCATCCACCCCAGCCCAGAGATACCTGCTGAATATACCGGTCTGTGGTTTTCCACATGTAATAAAACTGGACTATGCTGGCAAGTGACTTCCAGGGTAGCTACGAGGGGCAGAGGGAGGAAGAATGAGCTGGCATCTGGCCCCAGGTCCTGGTTCCCTCACCTGTCATCTCTCTCACCTCTCCTCCTAGTGCCATCCACTTACAAAATCCTGGCGAATATCATTGAAGTCCTTCCCATACTTCTCTAAGGCCTCCTCAAATAGCATGGCCTCTGAGGCTGACCATTCCTCCATCTCATCCCGACACAGCACCGGGCCTCCCTGGGGTACCAGGGTCGACATGGCTTTAGCCAGGTCGTAGCCGTTCCTTTGCAAGGTATCCATGGCGTGAAACTATGGGGAAGATGGAGAGCAACTGAGGACCTGAAACTTTTGGCACCACTCCCTTCCTGCTCCTTAAAACACTCCCACTCCCGGCCAGGCACGGTGGCTCAAGCCCGTAATCCTAGCACTTTGGGAAGCGGAGGCGGGCAGATCACGAGGTCAGGAGATCGAGATCATCCTGGCTAAAACGGTGAAAACCCGTCTCTACTAAAAATACAAAAAATTAGCCAGGTGTGGTGGCGGGTGCCTGTAGTCCCAGCTATTCAGGAGGCTGAGGCAGGAGAATGGTGTGAAACCAGGAGGCGGAGCTTGCAGTGAGCTGAGACTGCGCCACTGCACTCCAGCCTGGGCGACAGAGCAAGACTCCGTCTAAAAAATAAAAACAAACAAACAAACAAACAAAAAAACAAAAAACACTCCCACTCCCTCAGAGATACCCTCTTCTCCTGTCCCCAGGCTCTGCAAGTCCCCAGAAAGCCCAGCCTGCCCAACTACCCACCAACTTCTGCTCACCAGGGTGATATCTCGGGAGGCAGCAGCTGCACTCATGTGCAAGCTTGGCTGCCGAATGGAGCTGCTGCAATCTAGGGCTCTTGCAAAGGTTCCCACAGCTCTAAGGGAGAAATTGAGAAGTCAAAAGCGAAAAAAAAGTCAAAAGCCCAAGTGGGCTGGGAAACTAAGCCAGAGGAGAAAGAAGGAAAACATCCATGGCAATGAAAGAAATAAAGTCCATCTCTAAGAACCATGGGACTCAGAACAATGTCCACACCTCCCCCAGCCCATCTTCCCTATCCACCCACCCCTCACCGGGCCACCACGAGAAACTGGTCGATCTGCCGGTCTGTGAGAGGGTTGTCTGGGTCCCAGACCTTCATCTCCATCTTCTGTTGGTTCCGATTATCAGATTCTCCTGGAGAACAGAAAAATGGCATCAAAAGGGAGAGGGCAGGGGGAAATAGTTGGTGTCTTTTCATTCACAATAACACCTCCTCCTTCCTCTTCTTCTGCTTGGATTCTATCAACTCTCCGACTTCTCTTCCCAACTGTTCCCATTTTCCCTTTTCAGGTTCCTACGGGCCCATTCTGTCAGGGTCATGGCAGAGAGCCCTGCAGATGGTGCACTGCACAACCCCAGGTGACGCCATTCACAGAGACTATAATATTAAAGTGCCCCGGGCCGGGCACGGTGGCTCATGCCTGTAATCCCAGCACTTTGGGAGGCCGAGACAGTCGGATCACCCGAGGTCAGGAGTTCGAGACCAGCCTAGCCAACATGGTGAAACCCTGTCTTTACTAAAAATACAAAATTAGCCGGGCGTGGTGGTGCATGCCTGTAATCCCAGCTACTCGGGAGGCTGAGACAGGGAGAATTGCTTGAACCCCGGAGGTGGAGGTTGCAGTGAGCGGAGATTGTGCCATTGCCCTCCAGCCCGGGCAAAAAAGAGCGAGACTCCGTCTCAAAAAAAAAAAAAAAAGAAATATTAAAGTGCCCCTTGGAATTAGATAACCTGGTAGCCGTACAGTCTTGTCCTGTAGCTTACCCTCTGCTAGGCGATCTGGGATCTCAGCTTGGTATTTGCAACCAACTCTAATCTCGCCCTGATCAGCTAGAAGTGTCTTCTGCACAGGGTCAAACACCAGTGAGTAAAAAAAGCAGTCCTGGAGTTGGGGAGAGACAAGGTAAGCAGGGCAGCAATCCA
The DNA here is from genome assembly GCF_009828535.3 of Hylobates moloch. Lineage (NCBI taxonomy): Eukaryota > Metazoa > Chordata > Mammalia > Primates > Hylobatidae > Hylobates > Hylobates moloch. The sequence continues at coordinate 81,534,169 of NW_026652280.1, forward strand.
CATAGGCGGCAGGGAGGGAGATGTATCTGAGTTTCCATGACCAGCAGTCTGGCAACCCTGTACGTCATCATTGTCCTCCTTTCCCCCTCCCTTTTGCGGGCAATACCCATTCCCCTCACTCTTCTCTCAACATCTCTTTCTCACCTCCTTTTCCAGGTACTGGCTCAAGATATCTGTCTCATTCAAGAGGGTCACACTGCATTTCCCCCTATAGGAGAGAGATTGGAAAACCCAGGTGAGCCCCACTCTCCCTCCCCACAGCATCTCTCAATACCACATCCTTCTCTCCATCTTCTACGTAACTGCACACAGGCTATGCTGGCCCCAGTTGTCCTGTACCGTATGTGGGTGGCTGGTAATGATTCAAATTGCCGAGAAAGAAAAAGTTCCCGGTGCTTCAGTTGATGGCGCTGCTGCTCAGACACCCCTGGCTGCTTTGATTCCTCTTCAAACTCCCCTGGGAGATTAAGGAGGAAGAAACCAAGTCAGAAATGGATGCAGAAAGACAACACCCTGGAAACTCTAACTCAGGGAAAGTATTTCCTATCTCGGCTGTTTTTTTCTCACATTTCCCAAGCGTCTGACTTCTATACCCTTACCCTACCAGCTTTCCTTCTTAGCTCTATGCCCCATCATAGATGCTCCCAACTCTATCAGTAATGCTTTTAGGGAAGAACTGCTGAAAGTATGAAGAATGCTGTAGAAATACATCGCTACCCAGCTGCCAGTACTCGGACACCAAAGTCCACAACAGGCCAGCAAGAACATCACACTTGTCTCTTTCTTGCTAAACCAGCCTGAGGTCCAGGAACTCAAGATGAAAAAATACCACACAAGACTGTGTTTACCAGTTCTTTCCAATTTCAGGAGACTCTTTGCTCTAAAACATCACATGCAACCCTAACTATCCTTCATTTTCTACTTGGCTAATAATAGTTCCTGGGGTTTCCAAGGACAACACCTCTCAAGCCAGTGGCAACATCTTCCTCCCCAAGGAGCTGCAGCTTGCCCTGAAACCTAGCGGAAGGGGTTAACCTGGCTAGGCGCCAACCAAAGTGGGAGGGGGCAGAAGAGCCTCAGCCCCAGGCTCATTGGTGCATTGTTCCCAACCTCAGGGAGAAGGGGGGGTTGTGCAGTAGTAGGCTCCACCCCTCGCTTGTGTGCTCCGGAAACCCTGTGCTAAGGCAAGGGGGACCACACCCCCAACAGCCTTCTGATTGGACAAGGCCAAGGTCAGCCCCTGCCAGATGGGGCTGGAAACCCTAAAGGGCCAGGGAACTTGGTAAGCCGGGCTCCTCTTTAACCCCTTCTCACCCAGAGCAGTCTGAAAAAGGAAAATAATTTAGAAAGGTGGAACAAAAGGAAGGAAAAAGAAAACCAAAGCAGGAAAGAAAAAAGAAGCTAAGGAAAATATGTTTTTTAAAAAAAGATGAGACCTTAAAGAGAATGAAGATAAGGCAAAATGAAAAGGGAAAGATGTAAAATGGAGGGGGGCAGGCGGGGAAATGGGCGAGGTGAGAAATTAAAAAGTGCGAGAAAACTTCCAGCCATCTTCTAACTTCCAGGTACTCTCACCACCTTGTGATTACAAAATAAGCCTGCTTCTCTGTTACGCAGGCTTCTCAGTACAATCTCTTCCTCTTCACATTGACCTTCAGTCATCACCTACTGTCCCGATGTACCCCAAACTGCCCCCCTTTAGAAAAGCATTGTTTCTCTAAAGCTCGTTCTCATGCCCTAAATAAACGTTATCACCTCTCTCTTATTCTCATACACAAACCACATTATGGCTTTCCTTATCACAATCTCTCCACCCTGCTTCCAACCCCAACGTGTAAAAACAGGCCTTCCTTCTCAGGCCAGGCATTTCCCACCCCCAAACTCACACCTCTGCCTTGGGCATGCTACCAGGGGAAATACCTGCAGGGACATGCCCAGGCCTCAGATCATGGGTAGGAGGAAAAGAAAGGGATGAAGATACTCACTGGCATTACTATCAGCCAGGCTGTTGAGGCTACTTGAAATGTCCCTGCGCCGGAAAAGACAGACAACCTTTGCCTCCACATTTCCATTTGCAGTCTAAGGGGAAGAAAAAAACAAAAACAAAAACAAAACAACGTAGCAGTGAAAACTGATCATCTGGGAACAGAAATGCACAAAGAGACAAATAACAGTAAGTTTCAGAGGGACCTGAATTAAAAAGCCCAAGAAAATATGAGTAAAGACTTACATTCAAGGACAGACTTCCAAATCCCTTTCCTTTGCCCCCAAGAGGCAGAATAGTAAAGTTCCTGCTAACCTCTCAATAGCTTTTCCTGAATACATCCAATGAATGAATGAATGAATATGAATGGGTACTTAGTATAGGGTCCTCTCTTCCACCAGAAGTTAGAAACCTCAGAAGAGACCACTGGGGGAGGGAGGGAGAGGGATTCTGCTCCACTCACCTTGTTGAGCTCCTCAATCCGTCTAACCAGGTAAGGATTGCTGGAAGAGTTCTCAAAATAGACGTAATCTGTAAGGGAAGGGAGGGGGGAGAACCACGCAGATCAGAGGAGATGGGAGACGCAGAGCACCAGAGTAGGAGAGAAAGTTGGCCTGAGTGCATCAAAAGGAGATAAGGATTCAGGTAGAGAGGGCGCTGAGATGTGAAAGTGGACAGAATAAGAGAAAATAAGGATGTCCCCCATCCCCACCGCACCTAGTTCTAAAATCAGATCCTTCACTCAAAAGACAGCGCTAAGGAACACCCAAGAAGCAGCGGTTCCCCTGCAGTCCCCACAACTCAGCGATGAGTTGCACCCCAGTCGCGGCGAAGTAATTGCTCGCTCTAGCGCAGGGCCCCTACCTTTTCGAACCGAGGCGCACAATAACGCCTGGGAAGAGGAAACCTCCGGGCGGCTCCCCCGCGGTGGCAAAGCCGTCGCCCCAGCCCCTCGCGTTCCCTCCCTACCCTGTCAGCTCCTTCGGAACCGGTTTCAGAAGCCCACTCCGTGCCCCGGGGAGCCCCCGACACAGCCCTGAAAGTGCCGTCAGGGCTGCCCGCAGCCTCTCTCTGGGAGTCTCGGCGCCCTGCCGCGTCGCGGTTCCCCGCACCCTCTGTCCTCGTCTCCCGGTTCCGGTTCCGGTCCGTGCTCCGGTCCACGCTGCCCCATACGCTGCGCCTCGCGCCACTCGGTGCCGAGCCCCTCAGGTCCCGACACCAACCTCTCCCGCCCCGGGCCCCGTAGCCCTGCGCCCGGTACTCACCTCGCGCCCGGTACTCACCTCCCACCCGGTACATGTTGGCCGCCATGGCCGTTCCCGCCGCCGCCTCCGGCCGCACAAAGGGGTCCGGGAGGCTCGCGGGGGCAGGGCTCGGCTCGAGGCAAAGCCCCGAACGGTGGGCTGGCGCTTCGAGGGAGTCTCACTGGGGCCCGCGCAGCCGGCACCTCCGCTGCCTCAGCCGTCGCGGTTCATCCCGGCCCGCGCTGTCGTCGCCGCAGCTATCGCCTCACTCCCGGGACGCTGAGGCTGGCCCCCGTCCGCTCGGCTTCTTCCGGAACGAGCTCGGCTCCTGCCAGGCCAGAGCCAGGCTCCAGCTACCCCCGCCCCCGCGGAGTCCCACTAGTCGCTGGGCTCTGCCGGCCGCAGGGAAGGCTTGCCGGGCCCGCCTCAGGGTTCGCCTCCTTCCGGAACACCTTCGGCCGATCCGGAGAACAAGGCCCACTGCTCGGCTCAGGTCGGAGAGCGAGACCCCGCAGATCGGCTACTTCCGGAAGAAGTTCGGCTCCTGTCGGCCAATCGCTCGGCTATTTCCGTCGCAGCTCGGCCCCACCGCCTTTTCCGAGGGCAGGAAAGGAGTCGGGCTTAACTCTGTCCTCGCTGGAACCCTGCAGCTCCTTCTCCCGCCCCAAAGACTCGCGCGCCTTAGCGCTTCGCCAGGTTATTTGCAAGCGGCTTTGCCTGTCATTTGCGTAAATGGTCTACGCTCCCTTACCCTTTCCGCATGCCTCTTTTCCTTTGTCCCCACCCCACAGGGCCCCGGAGGCGCCCGGCAGCGCCCCACAAAAGCACCGGGAGGCGACTTTGGTTCTGGTTTATTGCCCCTCATCAGGCAGCGGGAGTCAAGGCCTAGGCTGGGGCTGCCCGGCTCAGCCAGCGGGTCTAAACAGTGTGTGCAAGGGCGCCGTTCGCGCCTTCCAGGGAAATGCGCGATCGGGAATGTCTCGAAGTCAGTCGAGGAAAGAGTCGGCCCCCGGTCGTGGGGGATTAGGGCGGGGGCGGGGCGGGGCGGGGCCACGCCGCCGGGCCAGTCGGTCCCGCCAGGCAGCGATCAAACGTCGAGGGAGGAGGCGGGGGACAGGGAGGGGGTTCTAGAGGGCGTGGCGGGCGCCGGCCCCGCGCCCCCAACGCCCAGCACTCGCCACTGGAAGATGCTGGCGTCCTTGCCGCCCAGCGAGACGAGGTGCGAGTCGTCGTGCGTGAACCGGACGCTGGTCACGTGGCTGCCATGGCCCCCGTACATGCGGCTCGGCGCCTGGGCCGGAGGGAAGAGTTGCGGTGGCGGCTGAGCCCTCGGGCCCACCGGTCCCACCCCGGCGATCCCCGCGGCCTCACCTTGGCACGAGCGCACGGGTACTGGAAGAGATGCACTTTGCAGAAGTCGTCGGCCACCGCCACCACGCGCTCGTTGTGGGAGCGGCACAGGGAGTTGATGTCGGTCCCATCGGAGCCGTCCGGCCACACGCCTAGCACAGCGGCCGGCCTCAGCCCGACCTCCTACCCACCGCCACCCACAGCCCAGAGCTACACCGTTTCAGGAGCTCCGGCAGCCGCGGCCACCCACTGCCGCGTTCCAGGCAAGCCTTCCCGGTCCCGAGGGCCGGAGGGGCCTCCTGGGCTGGATCTTCAGGTTTCTGGACTCTAACCGAACGACACACGCCCAGCGTTCCGAGCCCAAACTGGGCTCCACCTTGTCCCCCACCCTTCCAGCATGGTTCCACGCCCCTGCTCACCGTAGACGTGGAAGCCCAGCACACAGGTGTAGGTAGCCCATTCCCGGTCTCGGCTCTCATAGCGATTCTTCAGCTGCTTGCAGCCTCCAGCCACGTCCCCTGGGGAGAGGGAGCCCGCCCAGTTCAGCTCTCACGCTGCCCTCAGTAGGGAAGATGCCAGGGAAAGCCAGATTGGAAAGACTGGCATGAAACCCGGCGATGACATGTGATCTGGTCACCGTAGTAGCATCACCTCCTCCCCCTGTGAAACCCACCCTGTGTGCGTCCTGTCCTGAGCTCTGGCTGAAGTTCTAACAGCTTCCATGAGTTCCTCTTCCCTAGATAAGTCAAGTCCTCCATACTTGCCCTGAGAAACTTTTCCCAAACAATCTTTTCTTAGCGCATTTTTCGACTCCCTCAAGTCAACAAGACATGGTGTGAAACTAGTTGTTTCCAAATCACAAAATTTCTCCTACATATAATTCCAACTCCACTTTAACTCCATCTCCACTTCCTTATCTGACAACACCTCTAAGAGCGCCCCCTACACAAAACCCACTCCAATTACCCTCTCCCCATGTCCTGCTCCACTGCCACTCACAGTAAAGAATCTCATAGTCCCCAGAATTGGACATGATGAAATTCCCATCCTTGGACCAGTCGAGATGAGTGATGAAGCTGGAGTGACCCTGGGAGCAAAGGTCAAGAGTTTGAAAGTATCCCATCCATCTCCCATCTCCAGAGCCCCCTTGATGCATCAGACCCCTGAGTTTCCTAGCTGTTATCATGCCCCACCACATGCCCCAAGTTCCTCACCATACAGCGGCCAAAGCGGCTGGATTTGGCACCATCACTGGAAACACTATAGATGTAGATCACGTTGTCATGGGAACCAATGGCCAGGTACAACCCATCTGCAAATACAGTCACTCAGAGAGGGAAGGGCCAGGGACGCATGTGAGTCCAGGGTTGGGGTGGCTCCCACCTGGGCTGTACCGGACCACTGAGAGCTGCTCATTGCCATCAATGACATCAGACACGATCTCTCTGGTCTCTGTGTCCAAAACCAACCACCTGGAAGGCAGGGAAGTGGAGGCAGATAGGAAGACAAAAAGACAGGATGTAAGGAGACCCCCCAGGGAGGCCACCCTGGGTAGGCTTGGGAATGGCAAATAAGAGAAGCTCAGAGACACACAGAGAAAGGCTCTGATGTAGAAGACAGGTCACAACTGCATTCCTTTTTTTTTTAGTTTTTTTTTTGTTGTTGTTGTTGTTTTGAGACAGAGTCTCACTCTGTCACCCAGGCTGGAGTGCAGTGGCAAGATCTCACCGCAACCTCCACCTCCTCGGTTCAAGTGATTCTCATGCCTCAGCCTCCTAAGTAGCTAGAATTACAGGTGTGTACCACCATGCCCGGCTAATTTTTGTATTTTTAGTGGAGACGAGGTTTCACCATGTTGGCCAGGCTGGTCTTGAACTCCTGACCTCAAGTGATCCACCTGCCTCAGCTCCCAAAGTGCTAGCATTACAGGCGTGAGCCACCGCACCTGGCCACCACTGCATTCTTATGCTGGGAGATGGGAAGGAGCTAAGTGTGGATAAAAGCTGAGGGGCTTCTGATGTCGTCTGAAAAAGGAATCTGAAACTACAGACCAGGGGCCGACTACAAAGGCACTGTGCAAGCTGGAAGCCTGTCACTTCCCTGTGTTTGTCTATGCCCCTCCCATTCCCACTGTTTCTCTACCCTGGGCTGCTGCCTCCTCCACTCCCTGGCTTGGAGGAGACATTGGTTGGGGGAGAGGGAGAAATGGTTACCACAGGAGAGGAGGGGAGCCCTGGCGGCAGGGGCTGCAGGGAGAGGCACAGAGGAGTGCCAAGGCGCAGGTGGCTCCTGGGTAAAGGCGGTCACTCTCGCCCACTCCCCCAGTACCAGGAACCCTTCCCAGACCTCCCTGCTTTCCCTCCTGGGAGTCCTGGCTCCCTCTCACCTCCCTGTGTTCAGTCCTACGGCCACAACTGTCCCACTCGGGTGGAAGTCAGCACAGAGACCAGTCTCCTGGGAGAGGGGAGAAGGTGAATTCAAGACAATGTCTAGTGAGGGAACCAGAGCGAACCCCTTGTCTTCTTAACTTCAAAGCCACTTAACTCCCAAGGAGAAGATGGGAAGAGAGGGAAGGGATACCTGGGTGTCACTGGAGCCCGAACGGGGAGTGATACCAAAATATTTAACCACGGAACTGAGGCCAATAGCTGTGCTGGAGATTAACCATTTAGATGCTGGACCAAGAGGAAGTCTGAGGGGTTCTGGGGGTGGCAGGGAGTGCCCAGGTGGTACTAGAAGCATCAGCTTTTACCAATCAGTACAGAAAAATTAATATTTGAGTAGCCAGTGCAGCCATACCAGTACAAACTGGCCACCTCTGGGAGGCAGAAGGCAAGGTGCTGGGGAAGACATGGTGGCCACAGGTGTCCTGGTGGGTGTGGCATGGGGGATCCAGGGGCACAGGGCTCTACCTTGAGGTCGATGCTCCAGGCCAGCGCATGGCTCTCCCCATCCCACAGGCAGAGCTGCCGGTCATGGCCGCAGGTGAGGAAGCGGTTCTGGGAGGGGTGTGTGCAGAGCCCCCAGAGCTCATCAGTGTGGCCCTGCAGCACAGCATGACTGTCACTCCTGCCCCTCTCTCACACCCCTTTGTCCCTTCCTCCCCTGAGCCCTTAACCCCCAACCTGGATTACAGGGGAGAAGCCCTGGGCCAGATCTCCCCTCAGCAACGCATTCTTCGTGGTTCCCACCAGCAGCTCAGAGCCAAGCCCTTCAGCAATGGCTCGCACGGCCCCAAAGTGCTCAGGAATCTGCAGAGTGGTGGCAGAATGTCAAGAGCCCACTGACTATTGCTCTTCTCCCTCGCTCCCTTGACCCCAGCCCAGCCCTCACCTCAGCCTCCTGGAGGGCCACCAACCCAGGCCCCCACTGTACCAGCCGGCGGTCCCGCCCGCCACCACTCAGCACTGTCCCGTCCCGCCGGAGACACAAGGCGAAGATGGAACCTTCATGAGCGTGAGCCTGGGCCACAATCCCATAGGTCTCTGTTGGCAAAGCCCCCCCAGGTAGATCATATTCGGGGTGCAGGGGAGTGAGAAACAGGGCCAGCTTGGCTGTAGAGCCAGCTTGGCTATAGAGTAAGAACTCCCAGCCATTGCATGCACTGACTACTATGTCTCATCCTCATACTGCCAACACATCTGTTATTCTCCCCATTTTATAAACAAGACAACTGAGACTCAGAGAAATGAGGTAACTTCCTAAAGGCCAGGCAACTAATAGCAAAACGGGAATCTGAACCTGAGATCTAGCAAACACAAAGCTCCAGCCGTTTCTCCTTTGCTGTGCTGCCCACACACTTCTAGACTAGCCCCCCAGAGAACTATCAACTCTCAAGGTAAAAAGGTGGGAAACCTGGCTAGGCGCCGTGGCTCACGCCTGTAATCCCAGCACTTTGGGAGGCCAAGGTGGGCAGGTCACCTGAGGTCAGGAATTCGAGACCAGCCCGGCCAACATGGCGAAACCCCATCTCTACTAAAAATACAAAAATTAGCCGGGCGTAGCCGGGCGCAGTGGCTTACACTTGTAATCCCAGCACTTTGGGAGGCCGAGGCGGGCGGATCACGAGGTCAGGAGATCGAGACCACGGTGAAACCCCGTCTCTACTAAAAAAAAATACAAAAAATTAGCCGGGCGCGGTGGCGGGCGCCTGTAGTCCCAGCTACTCGAAGAGGCTGAGGCAGGAGAATGGCGTGAACCCGGGAGGCGGAGCTTGTAGTGAGCCGAGATTGCGCCACTGCACTCCAGCCTGGGCGACAGAGCGAGACTCCGTCTCAAAAAAAAAAAAAAAAAATTAGCCGGGCGTGGTGGCATGCGCCTGTACTCCCAGCTACTTGGGAGACTGAGGAAGGAGGATCACTTGAACCTGGGAGGCGGAGGTTGCGGTGAACCAAGATCGCACCACTGCAATCCAGCCTGGGCAACAGACTAAGACCTCATCTCAAAAAAAAAAAAAAAAAAAAAAGATGGAAATGAAAAAACCCTCTCCTCTGTTCCCACAGAACCTCTGGAGTACTACACTTCCCAGATGCCACTCCCAGCCACATACCTTTGGCCCCACCCCTGCCTGGGGTCTTGGAATCTGAAGGGCTCCGCCCCCAGGTGAGAATGTTCCCCTCTGAGTCTCCAGTGAGAATGTCTCCATCCGGAAGGAACACAAAGCAAGGGATAAACTTGGGTTTCTTGTATTTCTAGTTGGAGGGGAGAGCAGACAGCAGAGGTCAAAGGGAAGGGCAAAGATTAAAAGTAGCAGGGCAGGCCAGGCACAGTGGCTCATGCCTATAATCCCAGCACTTTGGGAGGCCAAGGCAGGCGAGTCACCTGAGGCCAGGAGTTTGTGACCAGCCTGGCCAATATGATGAAATCCCACACTGCACTCCAGCCTGGGTGATAGAGCAAGGCACTGTCTCAAAAAAAAAAAAAAACCGGGCAAGATGGCCAACATGATGAAACCGTATCTCTATTAAAAATACAAAAATCATGCCGGGCGCGGTGGCTCACGCTTGTAATCCCAGCACGGCCTGGGTGACAAGAGCAAGACTCCGTCACAAAAGAAAAAAAAAAAGGTCACAGGGGCAGGTGGGGGTTAGGGAACCTTAGGGTCCATAGTACTCAGCCCAGTGCCTCCTCTTCCACTCTGCCCTCCCCATCACCTTCCACTTATCCATGCCTCACCCCAAAGACACCCTGTTTCCGGGTAAGGGTCCCATTCCCAGGAACCCCTACTCCACCACTCCAATTCCAGAAGTGGACGTGAGATTTCCCACTGGTGACGATGCAGCTGCTGTCACGAGGGTTGAAGCCAACGGCCAGGACTGAGTCATTTGTACTCTGAAGGGAAGACACTAGATTCAGCCACCCCAAGCCCTGGGTACCTTCATTCTACTTGACTTTCCTCAATTTGCATCATGACAGCTGGCTGGCAGAGGTCCAGAAACCCCAGGACAACCCTTCTTTCAAAACCCTGGTCCCCTAAGAGCACTATTCCCTGTCAATCATAATTAATCACCCTAATACCTAACACATTATCCCTCATGAGATCAGAACCCATGTCACAAATGAAGAAACTAAGGGTCAGAGAAGCTAGATTAGCCCCACGTGACCCAGCCAAAAAGGAAGGAAATGTATGTGTGAGTCTGGAGCTCTCTGCACTCTACCACTCCCACCCCCAACCTCAGAGCCCCTCCAAGCCACGTGGACTCCTCACCTTGATCTCAGCCAGCTTCATTCCCCGGCTGCAGTCCCACACTGACAGCATGTGCTCATTGGAGTCATCCACCACACAAAGAAAGGCACCCTGATCCTGAAGAAGGGTGACACATAGGAGGTGCAGAGTGAACCCTGGAGGTCCAGGAGTTCATGGTCATTAGGTGAGGAGGTACCATCACAGATGGAGAGGGCAGAAGAAGTTGACACACATGTCACTTTCTCAAGAGAACCAGCTGGGTGGGGTTCAGGAAGGCCAGAACTTCCAAGGCTTCCTGGTGATGTGCAAGAGTGGGGTTCCTAGGCAAGAATGGGGGTCTAGAGGCTTCAAGGCCAGCTCACCGCAGCTGAAAAGGCCAGGGCCCCAACACCCCGCTCGAAGGCCCCCAGTCCAATCTCCTGCAGTTTCAACAGCGTCTCTGAGTCCCAGATGTGAACCACAGGCTGCAGGGGCTGGTGGAGGAGGAAGAGTCACAAGTGTGAAGCAAAACTGGAGTGCAATTACAGCGTGTCTGCCTGCTCCCTGACTTTGGCCTTACCTTTCCATCCTTATCCACTCCAGCTGTCTGTCCCGAGGCTACCCGAACACCATCAGGGTGAACAGCAAGGCTAAGGCAGGGGGAAGACACTCTAGGGAAAGGGTCTCTCAAGACCATCCAAGACACCTTCTCCAAGCTTGCAGAGCAGCAAGGCAACTCTTTTCTCCTGCTTCTCCACCCCACCAGACCCTCTTCCTGCCAAGCCCACCATCCCCAGACCCCTCACCATCGAACGCAGTCTGTGTGCCCCCGGTAATGTCTCTGGCCGCCACCTCCAGGACCCCCTGGGCCTCCTCCAGGCCGGTACAGCACCACCACACAGGCGATAAAGTAGACCACCTCCCCAGAGCGCAGCACAAACAGATTAGACCGGGAGTCACGACCCCTGTACCCATAACTGGGGTGGAGATCATGGTCAAGGAAAGGGTTAGATCAAGGGCAGGAGGAGGAAGACGGGAGAAAGACAGAGCTTCTGGCTGGCAAGGCCTGGAGCAGAATGATGGCAGGAGAAGATCTAGAAGACTCCTCGTCCCCATAGACCCAGGAGAAAACTGTAAAGGTAAGAGGAGTCCCCAGGTGAGAAAGGTGGTTCCCATGGGACTGGAGGGGGCAGGATACACCCAGTCAAGACTGAGGGTCTCTGGTGGTGGGCCGCTCGGCAGCTCCTCAAGGCTGCGGATGCCAGACGGGATGTACATGGTAATGGGGCGGCCTCGAAGGAACATCTTCACTGAGATGCCTTCTACAGAGAAAAGGGGTGGTGTCAACTACCACCCACAACCCCCTTTCCAGGAAAGACAGAGCAGAACCCTACCCACCACACCTACCCAAAATAGCTCCTGGGGCTACAGTCCAAATCCTAACCCTGCCATCCAAGTTTTTCTCTCTGTTCCTCTGTACATACCCAAATTGTAATTGCTCCTCCGAGATCCAGGGCCCCCAGGGCTGGAGAGGGGGTCTTTTCCCCCACGGCTGTTGGGAAGAGAGAAAGCACAGGGATTGGGATCAGGTCCCAAGACCTAAGTGGGGAGGGGCAGGACACAAGAAAAGAGGTCACTGCAGAAACCACAGTCACTTCTACAGGCCTGTAGTTTGCTTCGTGAGTATCAGGGCCCTAGTAGATGGAGACTTTTAATTCCATTTAAGAGATAAGAAAATTGAGGCTGAAGGGGCTGAACGTACAGCACAAGGCCACAAAGCTTGGAAGAGGCAGTGCAGGGTGCCAGAGCCCTTTCTCTCCTCCAGACCACCAGGCCTCAGCCTCGCTCTGTCGCCCAGGCTGGAGTGCAATGGTGCGACCTCAGCTCACTGCAACCTCCACCTCCTGGGTTCAAGCAATTCTCCTGCCTCAGCCTCCTCAGTAGCTGGGATTACATGTGCGCGCCACTAGGCCTCGCTATTGACCTTTTCATTTCCCCATCTGTAAAATGGGACCAAAGGGAGCCGAGAATGTACACCAGCCCCGCCTCTCAGGGATCCGGGAGGCAAGCAAGAAATTCCACATCTCTCCAGAGATTCCTGTCGTTAGATAACAGTAAGGTGATACTGTCTGTTCAGAGAATAAAGCACAGGCCAAGGACAGGGCTAGAATGAACATTCGGGTGTCCTGCGGCCCGTACATAGTCTGAGGCAACTACATCCGGCCACTAGGATGTCCCCTTGCCCTCTAGAAGTAAGTATTAATAGATTGGTACTTGGTAGGTCCAGCGGAAAGAGGGCTGAAGCTCTAGGGACAGCCGTCCATGAAAGCCATGGAAGGTTCTAGAAAAGCCTCTTGGACTAGCGGAAGGTGTGCTGTGATGTAGTGGAAAGGGTAGGGGAACTGGAGTCAGGAAGAGTTAGGTTCAAATCCTGACTCTAGCTGTGTGACCCCAGGCAAATGACTTACCCTCTCTGAGCCTGCTTCCTCACCTGTGCAACGAGCAGCATGAGACCACCTAACCCCCAAGGATGTTGTGGGGACTGACTGAGATGGAGGAGGTCGAGAGTTTAGCACAGTGCCCGGTACACAGCAGGCGCCCCAGGAGTGTTTGTTTCTTTATTCCTGTTGGGCAATCAGGTCCCCCCACCCCACCCAGGGATGTGAGGTGAGGGATACGGAAAGTCGAGAGCCTGCGCCTGGGGCGGGGTGGGTTGAGGGGAAGCCTCACCCACCTCTCTGTGCTCCCGGACCGCACTAACAGGTTGGCGGAGGAAATTGCCTTCCTGGAGAGCTTCTGCCGAGGCCGCTCTGAGGGAGATGAGGAGGAAGAATTTCTTCGCGGCCTGGTGGGGGCATAGTGAAGGTCATTCCCTCCAACTGTACTCTACAATCCTACCACCCCTCCCAGCTTCCGCCACAGGGCCACAGGACACCTACGTGTCAGCACGCTGTGGGGGCTGCAAGGGCCTGAGGATCCCCGGGGGGCCAGGGGAGCCAGCACCACTGCTGCTGCTTCCCCCTCCTTCAGATTGGGTCCCACTAGGCTCTTCGCTGGCCCCCTGAGGGGCTGGGGGTCCATTGCTCAGGCCAGGGGGTCCAGGGGATGACTTGAGCTCCACCTCTGTCTCCGTCTGGGTGCCTCGGCTCACCAAGGAAGGGGTGCACGTGGGTGGCAGTCCTGGGGGGGCTGCAAGACTGCTGGAGAGATGGTGAATTAACCTGAAGCCCCAGGGGCCCCAAGGAGGAGGAAAAATGGGGTGTGCCGACATGCATACCTGTTCCCTGGAGGAGCTGGTGTGCCAGAGCCCTGCAGGGAGGAAGGGGGCACCTGCAGCCGCAGCAGGCGAAGGGCTTCTGCCAGGGCTGCCTTTACCAGCTCCATCTCCTGCTCCTGCACCCGAAGCCGCTGGCTCAGAGACTGGAGGGCCTCCCGAGCAGAGCCCTCACCTGGGAAAAGGGCAAGAGGTACTCAGAATGTACCCATCACTTGAAGAAAGCATAGAGAGGATTCCGTCTCCCCACAACTTTACATGTGTCCAGTAGGACTGCCCCTTTCAGGCAGCCCCAGGCTTGAATGCTCGTCCAGAGGGGAGGAGACGGTGGTAAAGGATCAAGGGCCTCCTTCTGGCAGGGCAGGCGAGAAACCTGGCAAAGCTCCCTTCCTGCTGCCGTCTCAGCCTCCGCAAAGACTGGGAGTACCATGGAGTACCGGGGGGGAAATATGGAGTACTGCCGAGGAACGTGGGAGCCACCGACAGAGGCGCCGCACTGGTGAGGGGAGGGACCGCAGCCCTCCCCACGCGCCCACAGCAAGCTCAGGTCTCCAGCGAAAGCTGAGTAACTGAGCCGGGGGAACACCATGAGAGAGGACGGGGTGCGGGAATGGAGTCATACTGAGGACCCAGAGTACAGGAAAAGAGATCCAGAGTGACAGGAGAGAGTGTGGGTGGTGAGCAGAGTCACAGTGAAGGTCTCAGGGGGCAGTGGAGGTCAGAAGGAAAAAGATCTGAAATACCACGAGAAGAGGCCCGGAGTAACGCAGGGGGCAGGGAAACATCGAGGGATCCGGAGTTACGTGGGGCGTAGAATGACGCTGGGGAAGCCCGAAGTGACAGCAGGACCCAAGCAACTAGGGAGGGCGACCGGAGGAACTGTGGAGGATGCTCCAAGCCCCTGGGGCGGAGGAGCACGCGGGGACGCCTCCAGACAGCCGTCCAGCTCTGGCAGAACCCGACGAGCCGTGCGCTCCGGGAAGGGGCACGCCGCCCGCCCCGCCCCGTACTCACCGGGCCCCGCGGCCCCGTCCATCCGGCCCCCGGGTTGCTCCGAGCGGCGGCGGCGGAGGAGGCGTCTAAGCCGCGGGGGCCACGGCCGGGGAGAGGGAAAGGGGAAGCACCCCGGGGCGCGCGCGAAGGGCGCCGTACCACCACCCCGAGGGGGCGCTGTCGGGCGCGGGGAAGGGGCCTGGAGGGGGCGCTGTGGGCCCGGGGCCGCAGTCTCCAGACCCCCCCGGGCCCTCGGACTCTCCCGGAGCCGCTCTCGGCTCCCGGGGGTGGGGTGGCGGGGCCGTCCGGGGCCACAGCGCCGCAGCACAAACAGGCGCCGGACGCGGAGCCGCCAGGAAGCGCGGGAGGGGGGGCGGGCCCGGGGGGGGGCCGGGCCGCCTGGTAACCCCTCCCTGTCCGGGCCTCGGCGCTCAGTACGGGGGCGGGGCTAGCCGGCTGACCCCCTGGCCTACTCCCGGCCTCCGGCTCCAGGCCCTTGCCGGATTCCCGCCCCCGGATTCCCAGGGGACGGGGGAGGGAGCGCCCGCCCCGAGGTCTCCGCCCCCCAGCCCCTAACCCCTCAGGGTTGAGCGGACCAACCCCACCACTTCCGCCAGGGACAGGGGCGGGGTCACAAAACGGGCCCTCGGCCTAAGGGCGGAGTTTCTCCTAAGGGGCAAGACCAAGGCATCCTGTATTGGGGCTGACAGGGCGGCGGGTTATTAGGGCTGAGGATGGGAGGATGCTCAGGGTATTGGGGTCAGAATGGCATTAGCCCAGCTCAAGCCGGGCCGGGCTGACTCAGCATCCTGCCCCAGCCAGCTTCCATCCCCGACACCTCTGCACTCCCTTGGGCAGAGATGGGAGATGGCGCCGGTGTTGCCCCTGGTGCTGCCCCTGCAGCCCCGCATCCGCCTGGCACAAGGGCTCTGGCTCCTCTCCTGGCTGCTGGCGCTGGCTGGTGGCCTCATCCTCCTCTGTAGCGGGCACCTCCTGGTCCAGCTAAGGCACCTTGGCACCTTCCTGGCTCCCTCCTGTCAGTTCCCTGTCCTGCCCCAGGCTGCCCTGGCAGCGGGCGCGGTGGCTCTGGGCACAGGACTAGTGGGTATAGGAGCCAGCCGGGCAAGTCTGAATGCAGCTCTATACCCTCCCTGGCGAGGGGTCCTGGGCCCCCTGCTGGTAGCTGGCACGGCTGGTGGGGGGGGGCTCCTGGTCGTCGCCCTCGGGCTAGCCCTGGCTTTGCCTGGGAGTCTGGATGAGGCGCTGGAGGAGGGTCTGGTGACTGCCTTGGCTCACTACAAGGACACAGAGGTGCCTGGGCACTGTCAGGCCAAAAGGCTGGTGGATGAGCTGCAACTGAGGTACCACTGCTGCGGGCGCCACGGGTACAAGGATTGGTTTGGGGTCCAGTGGGTCAGCAGCCGTTACCTGGACCCCAGTGACCAGGACGTGGTTGAGTGAGTGATTTGCGTCTCCCTTCCTCCTCCTCCTCCCTAGACAGGCTCCCTCCTGCTGCCTTGAATCCCCACCTCGCTCAGAGGGACAATAAGTAGAACATAGTAGCTGAGAGACTGGTTACAGCTCTGCCATTTATTAGCTGTGAAACCCAGGGCATGTTACCAAACCACCCTGGGCCCATTCCTTCACCTGTAAAATGGAAATAATAGTACCTATCTGATAGATAGGTACCTATCTGGTAGAGTTGTTGTGAAGATAAGTGAATTATGCTTGGCTGGCACATAGCACAGCAGTTAGTAAATGTTTTACCATTCTTTTTCCCTTCTCAACACCTGTGCTCTTCAGTCCCTCCCCCAGGCCTCTATCTCCAGACATCCTAACCCCTCTGTCCCTCCCTTTGCAGCCAGATCCAGAGCAATGTGGAAGGCCTATACCTGACTGATGGGGTCCCTTTCTCCTGTTGCAACCCCCACTCACCCCGGCCTTGCCTGCAAAACCGTCTTTCAGACTCCTACGCCCACCCCCTGTTCGATCCCCGACAACCCAACCAAAACCTCTGGGCCCAAGGGTGCCATGAGGTGCTGCTGGAGCACTTGCAGGACTTGGCAGGCACACTGGGCAGCATGCTGGCTGTCACCCTCCTACTGCAGGTGAGTCAGCAAAGCATCTGACACCTCCTCCCACCCGGGACTCCTCCCTGCCTCCAACCCTGGGCCTCTTGGAACCGCTGATTCTCCCTGATTCTTTCCCCTTGCTTCCCCCACAGGCTCTGGTGCTCCTCGGCCTGCGGTACCTGCAAACAGCACTGGAGGGGCTGGGAGGGGTCATTGATGGGGAAGGAGAGACCCAGGGCTATCTCTTTCCCGGTGGGCTGAAAGATATGCTGAAAACAGCATGGCTACAGGGAGGGGTTGCCTGCAGGCCAGCACCTGAGGAGGCCCCACCAAGAGAGGCACCTCCCAAGGAGGATCTATCTGAGGCCTAGAGGCCTGGAGCTTGGGATGAGGAAGAGGGAGGGATGGACAAGTCTGGAAACCTCACAGCTCCTTACCAAGGCTCCAGGTTGGGGGGATTGTGGGATTAGAGGGGCTAAGGATAGTCAGCGAGCTGGACTAGGGTAAGAAAGAAAACCAGATGTCCTAGGGCCTAGCCCTTGTAGCCAGACCCACCAGGGAACAGCAAAGAACAGAGTGATGGGAAAGTGACATGAGAAGGCCTGGAGGCTGATTCTGATATAAACTCAATAAAGTTTTTGGATGGAAGCAATTGCTTTTTCTTGTCAAGGGGATGGGGGCCTGGGAGAACTGATTTCTGTCTGATGGAGCAGCCAGGACTCCAAAGTTTGGACCCTGGCTCGACCTGTGCAGCAACAGGAGCCCACATCTGTAAGGATCAGAAAGCAAGAACCCAATGTAAGAAGCAAAGGAAAACAAGAGGCCCCTCCAGGTTGAGATTCTTTATTCTGGAGGTAGGAAGGGGGTCAGCATGCTCAGGTGGGGAGGGTCCAGCCCAGCTCCTCCAGCCCCCCAGTGCATGCCCAGCCCCAATAAGTTACCCAGTTACTCAGCTGCCCTCCCTCCTGGGTCCGTCTGTCCTTCTGTTCCACCCTAGACAGGGCCAACCTGGCTCAATACAAGGGCTGCTTGTCCCCAGCCTGTGGGCAGTGCCACATGGCAGGCTGGGGGAGGGGTGAAGCAGCAGGACCATGCCCTGGGCCTGGAGGGGCAGAGGGGCCACTTCTGGCTCCAAGGGGTCAGGACTTGGAAAACCACATCCTGGGCAGGCCTGGGGCCCAGTCCCACAAGGTCTGTGCCTGAAAAGAGGTGGTAGTTGGGGTGGGGCCGCCATCACACCTCAATTGCAGGGTCTGAGCCCCGGCCCTGCCGCTGCAGCTGCTCCTCCTGCTTCATCTTGGGCTTCTCTGTCCGTGTATGCCACACCAGTACCTGTGCCAGGAGGGATGCAGTGAGAGACAGGCCCAGCTGCAGCCAGGCCTCTGGGACCCCGAGCCTGGAATGGATTCTCTAACCCTATGGACATATACAGTGTAGGCTTCAAAGTGTAAAGGGCAGGGTGGAGGAAGACTTAGTGCCTCTAAAACCAGGCCTTGGCCAGGCACGGTGGCTCACGCCTATAATCCCAACACTTTGGGAGGCCGAGGAAGGCGGATCACGAGGTCAGGAGATTGAGACCATCCTGGCTAACACCGTGAAACCCCATCACTACTAAAAATACAAAAAAATTAGCCAGGCGTGGTGGCGGGTGCCTGTAGTCCCAGCTACTTGGGAGGCTGAGGCAGGAGAATGGTGTGAACCCGGGAGGCGGAGCTTGCAGTGAGACGAGATTGCGCCACTGTACTCCAGCCTGGGCGACACAGCGAGACTCTGTCTCAAAAAAAAAAGGGGGGGGCCCTACTCCTTCATCCTCTCTGTGCCACATGGGTTCCCAGAACTCGGGGCAGAGTGGCAGGAGACCATTTTCCCCCGCTAGTTCCCAGCTTCCCCTTCAGTAGAGTCAGCAAGGCTGATCAGAGATCTGGAGAGTCCCTCCTGGTTAAATCACGCATTCCCAGGGTCTCACTGTACCTCCCCCATCACCTGTCCATCCCAGAGCCAGGTTTCTATGCCCACCTCCATTCCCTTACCCGAGTGCAGTTGGCAGCCCGTGGCTCCAGGTCCTTGGGATCCACAAGGTGGCTCAGAAGACTGCTCTCCAGGTGGCCCCGGGGAGCAGTGGAATCAAACTGGGCATTGGGCTTAGCTAACAGCAAGGGCAGGGCCACAGCAAATCCGGCCATATCCACAGGGAAGGGCCTGTTGGGCTCCCATGCTGTGTGGAAGCCCACTACCAGGCCGTCCTGTACCTGAGGGCCCTCGAATCGCAGGCCGCCCACCAGCCCCACAGGCCACACTGAGACACCACGGGTCCAGCGCATCTAACGGAGGTCGGGAGAGAAGAAACAGAGGGGTGGTCCGGGGAAGGGAGCAGCAGAAAGAGCCACCTGGCTGACTCTGCCCCACTGCTTCCAGCCCCCCACCCAGCAGCCAACGGCAATACTGCTAACCAAGGTAACGAATGAAGCTGGCTGCACCTGGTCTCTTGCCCATCCCCATCCTGCTGCTCACCTCCTCAAACAGCTCCCGGCTGTAGGTGTTGTCATCGTCAGCAAAGTAGACGACTCCTTGCGTCCCTGGTGGTGGTGGGTCCTTCTCCCCGCCCACAGCACCCCCTCTGCCCCGGAGCCAGTCCAGGGCCTTGTTCCGCTGCTCGACACCACGGGGATGAACCCAGCCAGGCTCGCCCTCCCTAAGCCGCTGCGCTTTGGGCGTGAGAACCACCAGGTGTGTGAAGAGGAGGCCAGAAGCAGCCAGCAGCCCTGAGACCAGCGGGGTGGGACCCTCAGCATCCTCGACCAGCAGCCAATGCAGCCGGGGCACCAGGCTCAGTGTCTGGGACAGCCGTACCAGCTCTGCCTTCTGTACCAGCCTGCAGGGGAGATATGCAGCACAAGGGAAAGGGGCAGGCACCATTTGCCCGCTCCAGCCAGGGCAGACAGCTTCTCCTGGGCCACTGCCTGCATCTCCTGTGGCTTTTCCCAACCAATGCCTAAACTCCCTCTTTCTTGCCTGTCAACTTCATGCTAACACTCACCTGCCCTGTTCTTCCGGTCCATGTCCATCACCCACCTCAACCCCAGAGCTTGGGCTGTGGGAGACTATAAATTAAGGGCACAGGGCCAGGCATGGTGGCTCACGCCTATAATAACACTTTGGGAGGCCGAGGCAAGTGAATTACCTGAGGTCTGGAGTTCCAGACCAGCCTGGCCAATATGGTGAAACCCCATCTCTACTAAAAAAATACAAAAATTTGATGGGTGTAGTGGCACATGCCTGTAATCTCAGCTACTTGGGAGGCTGAGGCAGGAGAATCGCTTGAACCTGGAAGGTGGAGGTTGGAGTGAGCTGACATCGCACCATTTCACTCTAGCCTCAGCGATAACAGCAAAACTCCATCTCAAAAAAAAAAAAAAAAGGCCAGGCATGGTGGCTCACGCCTATAATCCCAGCACTTTAGGAGGCCGAGGTGGGCGGATCACCTGAGGTTAGGAGTTCGAGACCAGCCTGCCCAATATGGTGAAACCCCGTCTCTATTAAAAATACAAAAAATTACCCAGGCATGGTGGCAGTCACCTGTAATCCTAGCTACTCGGGAGGCTGAGGCAGGAGAATCGCTTGAACCCGGGAGGCAGAGGTTGCAGTGAGCCGAGATTGTGCCACTGCACT
Source organism: Hylobates moloch (assembly GCF_009828535.3). Lineage (NCBI taxonomy): Eukaryota > Metazoa > Chordata > Mammalia > Primates > Hylobatidae > Hylobates > Hylobates moloch. Next base: position 81,554,420 of record NW_026652280.1, read on the forward strand.
CCAGCCTGAGCAACAAGAGCGAAACTGTCTTAAAAAAAAATTAAGGGCACAGGCTTTGGGATCAGGTAGATCTGGGTTTGAAATCCAGTTTTGTGCCGGGCGCGGTGGCTCAAGCCTGTAATCCTAGCACTTTGGGAGGCAGAGGTGGGCGGATCACGAGGTCAGGAGTCTGAGACCATCCTGGCCAACATAGTGAAACCCTGTCTCTACTAAAAATACAAAAAAATTAGCCGGGTGTGGTGGCGGGCGCCTGTAGTCCCAGC
>NW_026652280.1:81559682-81573498 GCF_009828535.3 Hylobates moloch
TTTTTTTTTTTTTTTTTTTGAGACGGAGTCTCGCTCTGTCACCCAGGTTGGAGTGCAGTGGCGCGATCTCGGCTCACTGCAAGCTCCGCCTCCCGGGTTCACGCCATTCTCCTGCCTCAGCCTCTCCGAGTAGCTGGGACTATAGGAGCCCGCCACCACGCCCGGCTAATTTTTTTTTTTTTGTATTTTTAGTAGAGACGGGGTTTCACCGTGGTCTTGATCTCCTGACCTCGTGATCCGCCCGCCTCGGCCTCCCAAAGTGCTGGGATTACAAGCGTGAGCCACCGCGCCTGGCCTCTTCTGTACTTCTTTATCCTTCAGATCTACCTGCCTGTCCCAGGGCTGGTGGTGTGTGCATGTATGTGTGCATGTCGCAGGTGGGGTCTAGAGCTTCCTGTGCGTGAATGGGACAGCCATCTGATTCCCAGAAGATGTATTAACACCCTTATGGCTATAGATCCAAAACCACATTCCCCAATTGGTTTTATTAGTAAAACCAATTACATTTGATTTAAAACAAAAGCAAATGTAAATCACTAAACACAGTGCCTGGTAGAGAGTAAACACACTGTAAGTAACAGCTGGTATAACTATTTCTGGACCCTAGTATGACTATCAGGCCAAGCACTTTCAACTTTTTTTTTTTTTTGAGATGGGCTGTCTCTGTCGCCCAGGCTGCATGATCTCCACTCACTGCAACCTCCGCCTCCCAGGATCAAGCAATCTTCCCACCTCAGCCTCCACAGTAGCTGAGATTACAGGCATGCACCACCACGCCTAGCTTTGTTTTTTTTTGTTGTTTGTTTGTTTGTTTGTTTGTAGAGACAAGAGTTTCACCATCTTAGCCGGGCACGGTGGCTCACGCTTGTAATCCCAGCACTTTGGGAGGCCGAGGCGGGCGGATCACGAGGTCAGGAGATCGAGACCACGGTGAAACCCCGTCTCTACTAAAAATACAAAAAATTAGCCGGGCATGGTGGCGGGCGCCTGTAGTCCCAGCTACTCGGAGAGGCTGAGGCAGGAGAATGGCGTGAACCCGGGAGGCGGAGCTTGCAGTGAGCCGAGATTGCGCCACTGCACTCCAGCCTGGGCGACAGAGCAAGACTCTGTCTAAAAAAAAAAAAAAAAAAAGAGTTTCACCATGTTGCCCAGGCTGGTCTCAAACTCCTGAGCTCAGGCAATCCGCCAGCCTCGGGCTCCCAAAGTGCTGGGATTACAGGCGTGAGCCAGTGTACCCAGACAAGCCCTTTCAACTTTAGTCAGGGGGTTTTAACTTTCTCGCCAAATGGTCCCTAAGGAGAGAGAGTTAATTCACTGCCAAGCTCAAAATTTCTTTGAAATGTTATTGTTCTATCTTATAATTTGGTAGGAATTTTGTATTTTCCTTCCAGAAAAAGAACTATTTTTTTCTTTTTTTTGTTTTGTTTCGTTCTGTTTTGTTTTTGAGATGGAGTTTCACTCTTGTTACCCAGGCTGAAGTGCAATAGCGCGATCTCAGTTCACTGCAACCTCCGCCTCTCAGGTTCAAGGGATTCTCCTGCCTCAGCCTCCCAAGTAGCTGGGATTACAGGCATGCACCACCACGTGTGGCTAATTTTGTATTTTTTGTAGAGACGGGGTTTTGCCATGTTGGCCAGGCTGGTCTCGAACTCCCGACCTCAGGTGATCCACCTGCCTTGGCCTCCCAAAGTTCTGGGATTACAGGCGTGAGCCACCGCGCCCAGCCTGAAAAAGAACTATTTTCCTACAAATATTTGAGTATAGATGTGGTTCATTTATCCTGTCTTTGGCATGCCCTAGTTTGAGGAATAACTCCTAGCCCAGTGCCTCCCCAAACTCCTCATCATCAACTCCAAATTCTTGGACAATGCAGACCTCTTGGGTGCACCAGAGCCCATACCTGGCATAGGTGGGGGTAACAACATAGATAGTAGGCAGGGCCTCCGGTTCAGGGGGCTGGGCAGGGGCAGGGGGTGGCCGTCGGAGTTCCGCTTGCAGCTGGGAAATCCTCAGATCCTTCTGCCGTAGCTGCTCGGCTGCTGCCCGCAGGGGAGGAAGGCAGTCACATGGCTGGCCTGGTCCCAGGAAGCATTAATGGGGAAAGAAGGTGGGGACAGAGAACCAAAGAATGTTCAGCATCCCAAAGGGCGGTAATCTTCTCATTAATTCCTAACCAATGCAGGTATCCCTTTATGACTTCCCTAGTAGCCTTTTCTACACCTCTGGTGTGGGAAACTCACTGCCTCAAGCAGCAGACCCTCTCCAACTTTAATAAATTCCATTGTTACAATTTTATGTTGGATATTGAGCTGATTCCATCTTTTCTACCTGCTGGTCCTAATTTTGCCTTCTGGGCTCCCAACAAGCTCATGTCCTTAAACAAGACAGTCTTTTCAGAGTCCAAGGTGCTAACCATTACACTATGGAACGCCTTTAGGACAGTCTTTCAATACCTGAGGATAACGCAGTGGCACTGTCCCTAAATCTTTGCATAAGGGGCAGGGTTCGATCCATTCCCTTGGCTGGGTGACCAAAGACTCATTGTTAAATTCATTGATTCCATCGTAGAATAAATATTTATTGAATACTCTTCCTAGGAGGCACTGCCTTAGGTGCTGGGGATACAGCAGGGAACAAAACAGACACAGTCCCTGCCCTCATCAAGCTTTCAGTTTAGTGGAGGAAGCAGACACTAAGCAAATAAACAAATTAATAACATTATTACAAACTGTGATGGGGCCATGAAGAAAATAATCAGGAAAGAGAATAAAAGGGAATGGAATTAAGAATGGTAACTTTAGCTATAGTGGTCAGGGAAGGCCTCTCTGAGGAGGTGACATTTGAGCTAAGACCTGAAGGATGAGAAAGAGGCAGCCCGGGAAGAACTGGAAGAAAAGCACCCCAAGCAGAGGGAACAAGTTAAGTGCTTGAGACAGCAATGAGCGTGGGGTTTTCGAGAAACGGTCAGCAAGCCAGTCTGGCTACAGCAGAGCCAGGGAGAGGGGTGGAAATGGGGTTGGGAGAGGCGGACGGCAGCAGGATCACGCGGGGCCTTGCAGGCTCTGGGAAAGAGTCTGGATTTCATCCGAGGTGCGGCGGGCAGCCGCGGTGCGTTCTATAGAGAGGGCAGTACGCCTGCGGCCGCAGAGCTATCCGGAGGGCCGAGCGGATGAATGGTGTTTGCCGGGGGTTCATCCCCAGGGCGGGATGCACGGCGGCGGGCGCCCTCGGGCCAGCCCGCCGCACCCCCGCCCCGCCCCGCTCACCGAGCTGTACCAGCGCGTAGAGGAGGCCGGCGATCGACACCAGGAAGTAGGCGAGAAACACGTTCTTCAGCTTCAGCTTCATGGCCGCGCCGCCGCCCGCGCCTGAGCAGGCGGGGTCTGGAGGGGACTAGGGGTTCCCGCCCCAAACCCCAGCTCCTGCCCGCAGGCCCCGCCCCTGCAGCGGCTCCGCCCTGCGTCCCGCCTTCCTCGCACTCCCCTACCAGCTCCCAGCTGGGGCTGGCAGCGCCGCCAGGGCACGCTTCCGGTCATCTGTGCCCCCCTTGTAGACTTTATTTCCGGTCCCACCGCCAGGTTCCGGGAACCACGGGGTGGTGAAGTCATATCCGGCGTGCCAAATCGCGTGGCCAGCCGTCAAAACCCCGGGTAGGTACAGAATCTCGAGTAGGCGCACGTGGCACCTACCTCGAGACCCGCCCCCTCATCACGGAATTGCATGAGAAAGCCAGTCCTGGCGCCCAGATCTTCACCTTATTCATCCATCCAGTCAGTCACGCCACCCAATAGCAGTTGCTCAATACTCATTACACAAATGAATGAAATCTAAGGCCCACCACATGATCCTCTGGGTGTCTCTCCTGGAATCCTCACTATAATACTTTGAGATAGATAAGAAACTAGTTTGACAAAAATTCTGTCATTGCCACAGGGCAGTCTTGTGTCCTTTCTAGACACCCGATTCCAGCATCTCTAGTGTGTCCTCTGGCCCACTTTTTTTTTTTTTTCTTTTTTTGAGACGGAGTCTCGCTCTGTCGCCCAGGCTGGAGTGCAGTGGCGCAATCTCGGCTCACTGCAAACTCCGCCTCCCGGGTTCACGCCATTCTCCTGCCTCAGCCTCTCCGAGTAGCTGCGACTACAGGTGCCCGCCACCACGCCCGGCTAATTTTTTTTTTTTTTTCTTTTTTCTTTTTTTTCTTTTTTGAGACGGAGTCTCGCTCTGTCACCCAGGCTGGAGTGCAGTGGCGCAATCTCGGCTCACTGCAAGCTCCGCCTCCTGAGTTCACGCCATTCTCCTGCCTCAGCCTCTCCGAGTAGCTGGGACTACAGGCGCCCGCCACCACGCCCGGCTAATTTTTTGTATTTTTAGTAGAGACGGGGTTTCACCGTGGTCTCGATCTCCTGACCTCGTGATCCGCCCGCTTCGGCCTCCCAAAGTGCTGGGATTACAAGCGTGAGCCACCGCGCCCGGCCCACATTTCTTCAACAGATGACAACAGGTGTGCCAAGTGTTTTAACTACCAGGAAACTGATTGGAAATAGTTCCTGAGCTGGGGAATTCCATGAATGCATCCCCTTCCTCCGTGATCACAAGCACAAGGCATCCTTCTCATTTTTCTTTTTTTTTAAAAAAAAAAGGGGGCCTGGCGCAGTGGCTCATGCCTGTAATCCTAGCACCTTAGAAGCCCAGGAGTTTCAGATCAGCCTGGGCAACAAGGCAAAACCCCGACTCTACAAAAAAACACAAAAATTAGCCGGGTGTGATGGCGCAGGCCTACAGTCCCAGCTACTTGGGAGGCTGACGTGGGAGGCTGAGGCCGTGGTGAGCCGTGATCATGCCACTGCACTCCAGCCTGCCTGACTGGGTGAGACCGTCTCAAAAAAAAATAACCCCCCAACCCCTCCCCAAAAAAAGTTTCTAGTAAAATAATCTCTGACTTGTGGTCAGTCTACAAAATGAGGGGGAGGGGTAACAGTATACTTCCTGTCACTAAAACAATGGGAAACTTTAAAAAGTGCTGTTAGCAGCCGGGCGCGGTGGCTCACACCTGTAATCCCAGCACTTTGGGAGGCCAAGACGGGCAGATCACAAGATCGAGACCATCCTGGCTAACACGGTGAAACTCCGTCTCTACTAAAAATACAGAAAAATTCGCCGGGTGTAGTGGCGGGCGCCTGCAGTCCCAGCTACTCCGGAGGCTGAGGCAGGAGAATGGCGTGAACCCGGGAGGCAGAGCTTGCTGAGAGCCGAGATCGCGCCACTGCACTCCAGCCTGGGCAACTGAGGGAGACTCCGTCTCAAAAACAAAAAAACAAAACAAAACAAAAGTGCTGTTAGCTACAAGCAGAAGCCTTTAAGTTGGGCACAGTGGCTGATGCCTGTAATCTCAGAACTTTAGGAGCCTGGGAGGTCAAGGTTGCAATGAGCCGGGATCATGCCACAGCACTCCCAGCACTCCAACCTGAGCAACAGAGGGAAACTATGTGTCCTCAAACCCCCACATCCCCCAAAAGTTTAGTTTGAGAAACAGCTATCTGACCTTATGGCTATTTCTATCCAAGAGGGACTCCATTGGCTCTGATCACCACTTACTAACTAGGTCTACTAAAATGTGATGATCTTGCTGGGCTCTTCTATGAAAACATCTAGCAACCCAAGGAAGGCTTGCACTTGCTCATTTTGCTGAATCAAGGATGCTCATGCTGGCCGGGCACAGTGGCTCATCCATGTAATCCCAGCACGTTGGAAGGCCGAGGCAGGTGGATCACTTGAGGCCAGGAGTTCGAGACCAGCCTGGCCAACATGGTGAAACCCCATCTCTACTAAAGATACAAAAATCAGCCAGACGTGGTGGTAGGTGCCTGTTGTCCTAGCTACTCGGGAGGCTGAGGCAAGAGAATCGCTTGAACCTGGGAGGCAGAGGTTGCAGTGAGCCGAGATCATGCCATTGCACTCCAGCCTGGGCAACAGTGAGACTCCATCTCAAAAAAAAAAAAAAAAAAAAAAAAAAACCCAAAAAGGATGCTTATGCTGAAGCCAAATGAAAATGTTAAGGCCCATGGCCAGGCACGGTGGCTCATGCCTATAATCCCAGCACTTTGGGAGGCCAAGGCGGGCAGATCACCTGAGGTCAGGAGTTCAAGATCAGCGTGGCTAATATGGCGAAACCCCATCTCTACTAAAAATACAAAAATTAAGCTGGCCATGGTGGCAGGTGCCTGTAATCCCAGCTATTAAGGAGGCTGAGGTGGGAGAACTGCCTGAGTCCAAGAGGTGGAGGTTGCAACGAGCCAGGATCACACACTGTACTCCAGCCTGGCGACACAGTGAGACTCTGTCTCAAAAAAAAAAAAAAAAAAAAAAAGACGCAGGGCGCAGTGGCTCACTCCTGTAATTCCAGCACTTTGGGAGGCCGAGGCAGGTGGATCACCTGAGGTCAGGAGTTCCAGACCAGCCCGGCCAACATGGTGAAACCCCATCTCTAATAAAAATACAAAAATTCGCTGGGCATAGTGGTGCATGCCTGTAGTCCCAGCGACTCCGAAGGCTGAGGCACAAGAACTGCTTGAACCCAAGAGGCAGAGGCTGCAGTGGGCCCAGATCACGCCATTGCATTCCAGCCTGGGCAACAGAGTGAGACTCAGTCTCAAAAAAAAAAAAAAAGGAAAGTAAATGTAAGGTCTCTAGGCTTCTAGGGTCTGTGGCTCAGGCTAGAACTAGAATCCAGACTACCACCAATTATTTATGGTTTATCCCTTTATTGTTTCTCCTTTGATCAAAACGTGTCACAGCTGGGAACCAAGAGGAAGTAAAAAAAATACCCACAAATATTCCCCCTGACTCCCCATTAGTCCTCCCCCAACCCCCCACCCAGGGCTTCCAGCCAACCCCGAGCACACATGATCATCTCCCCCCACCCTCAGGCTTCTCCTAGCAATAAATACAGGTGACCATGATTCAATGAAACCACAACTGATTTCTCCATCTTAAATGCCCCTCAAAGGAGACAAGAAGGGGGCAAAGCAAGTTTAATGCCCATCCCCTAAGAGGTGTGGAAACGTCTTTCTGCCAAGGGACAGAAGAGGTAGAACTGCCCCTCTCAGAACTGCAGCAGCTCTACAAGGAATCGGGGAGAGGAAAAGGATAGAATGAGAGGGAAAAGGATGTTCTTTAGCAACCTCACTCCTTTGATCCATTCATCCCGTCCCAGGTAAGGGGTGGTCCCAGTGTATCAGAGGGACATAAAAAGGGGAGTAAAGCCTGGAGGAAGAAATGAAAGGAGGGAGAGCAATCTGGTGGGAGGGAAGGGGAAAAGAAGCCCTAACTCATTGCCCTCATCTTCTTCCAAGAAATGGCATCAACATACAAGAGGCATGAATGGATAGAGTCTGGGGGAGTTCAGGGCTCCTAAATAAGGGAAAGAGAAGGGGCGACAAGGGCCCTGTGGTTTCCTGGTGTTCCTAAGTGAATGTGCTCCAGTTAGAGCAACAGGATATTGGGGAAATGAAGGGAAAGAGTTGGTATCAACGGAGTGGGAGAGGTGAGGAGATCACAAGAGGAATTTGGAGCCCAGGGTCAGCCCTCTCATCCTGCCCAAATGTTGGCAGAATCTGGGTCTTAGACTAGCATAAGTGAAGTCTGGGGAGGGCCGAACTCCAAGGCAGAAGAAAGAATATCTCTCAGCATTACTGCTCCCCTTCCCTCCCCATAACCCAGAACATCCCTTGGGTTATCGCAGGTGAATACTCCAATCAGATGCCACATTGATGCCAGGCTTGCGCAGGACCAACACAGAGGTCTCAGGGTCATGCTGGAAGGACAGGCGGCTTTCTGGAGATCCTGGAGGAGGAATAAAAGAGTGCCATAGTCATACCAATGGGCTATAGCATAACAACTACGTTCCTACAGGCAAGGGCATCCCTAAACCTGCCCCGGCTTTCCCTCCTTCCCCCATCCTAGGGGCCAGATTGGTCACTCACCTTTTGTCTGGAGTACCACAGCTGCTGGCTTTCCAGCCCCTATTATCACCACTCGCTCAATCCAGATTGGTGTCTCAAAGTGTCCTTCAGGGTCTGCTGAGCTGGAGATGGCAAAAGCAGATGTCCATCAGGGGGAAAAATAACAGAACAGAAGGGAGGAGGAGACCCAAAGCAAGGTCAGGATGTGAGAAAAGAGCACAGTGAACTGGGAGCCCCCACAAGGATCAGGCCCCAGCAAAGGCAGCCAAGGAAGAGCGGGTGACCCATTACCTGGAGACAAGGGTGTTGCCAGAGAATGAGAATCGACGCAGCAGGAACTCTTGGCGAGTCTGATAGTTGAACGTGTGCCCATCATCCAGAAAGAGCTCTCCTTGAGCTGTACCCTGAGTAAGAAGTGGGATAGGTGAGCGCCTGAGCCCAAGAGGGAGTGAGGGGCACAACCCCAGGGAACTGAGTCCTAGGAAGGCAGGCAAATGGCTGAGGAGACTCGCTGCCCGTGCACTTACCTGAGGGCTAAGTGCAACAAAGAGAGTGATGGGGTCATCCTTCATACATTCTGAAGACCGCCGCACTCGCATCCATCGAGGCACGATTGACCCTCCACGCTGGAACACAGGGATCTAGGGCAAGAGCAATGCCAGGATGAAGTTGCCCCCTTGTCCAACCTTGGGCCCCACAGCATGTTTTGCTTACTCATGTATGCCCACGTAGGTACTGGACCCTAAGGCACACATTCTCTCCCCTTCTGGAAATTTATAGGGAGATGGAACTGGCAGCTGGACCAGGCTTACTCACACTGCTTAGAGTTACAGGCAGGTACAGGGTCTGGGGACCATGATGCTTCTGGTAGCTTTGAATGTCATACCACACCTGTGACAAAAGAGGTAAGATACCAGATCACTCAGTGCACAGGAGTCCCATCCTGTTTGCCTCCTTTGGCTTCCACCATCTTTCCCCACCATGCCCTTCCTTAACTCACCTCCCCTTGGCCAGGCAGATAGACCTGGACACCATGGGCTCCAGAGTCTGATACAGGGTGAACCAGCAACGCATCCCCTAAAATATGCCAGAATCAACTCTGAATAGGGGGATTAGTTCCCAGAACAGGGAACACCAAAGTGCCTGCCCTCTGCACCACCAGCTTCACTAGTCCCTCCTTGGGCATCCGCAGTGCTGCTTGGCCCAATGCCAACCCACCACCAACTGTCCTCATTCCTCACCAAGCAAGTACTGATCATCTATATTGAAGGTAGTCACATCTTGAGGATACTGCACCCACAGGGGCCTAGGAAGGAAGAAAGACAATAAAGGAAAACTTTTCAATTTTGGCACAAGTCAGAGATGCTCCTCCAGGAACTGGCAATAAGAAAAGAACAGCACAGGCCGGGCATGGTGGCTCACGCCTGTAATCCCAACACTTTGGGAGGCCGAGGCGGGTGGATCACCTGAGGTCAGGAGTTCGAGATCAGCCTAGCCAACATGGTGAAACCCCGTCTCTACTAAAAATACAAAAATTAGCCGGGCATGGTGGCAGGCACCTGTAATCCCAGCTACTCAGGAGGCTGAGGCTGGAGAATCATTTGAACCCGGGAGGCGGGGTGCATTCAGTGAGCCGAGATCACACCATCGCACTCCAGCCTGGGGGACGAGAGTGAGACTTTGTCTCAAAAACACAGAAAAGAACAGCACAGGGGTTACCAGGAGTTTGCAGTCAGACAGTCGGGCTGGGGTTCAGGTCTCAGTTATACAATCCAATCTTAGTCATTTAACTTCCTAAGCCATCTCCCTGCTTCTTCTCTGCCCCCTACTGAAACCATGCTGCACAGCAGCCTGCCAGTAGCCTCCTTGCATGTTTCACGGCCCTGGCTTACAACCCTGGCTTGCAAGGCCCTCCAGGAGCTGATCACACTTTCTTCTTAATCTCATCTCCTAGCTCTCCTTCTGCTTCCTTACTCAAGACATACTGAGTTTTTTTCTATTCCTAGTACATAACAAACTAATTTCTCCTTTAGATTTTTTTTTTTTTTTTTTTTTTTTTTTGGGAGACAGAGTGAGACTCTGTCGCCCAGGCTGGAGTGCAGTGGCGCGATCTCGGCTCACTGCAAGCTCTGCCTCCCGGGTTCACGCCATTCTCCTGCCTCAGCCTCTCCGAGTAGCTGGGACTACAGGCGCCCGCCACCACGCCCGGCTAATTTTTTTGTATTTTTAGTAGAGACGGGGTTTCACCGTGGTCTTGATCTCCTGACCTCATAATCCGCCCACCTCGGCCTCCCAAAGTGCTGGGATTACAAGCGTGAGCCACCGCGCCCGGCTTCTCCTTTAGAATTTTTGTACTTGCAACTCCCTCTGCTTGGAAGATTCTTCCTATGTAACATAGTCTGTCCCATTCATTCAGGCCTCATCTCACACAGCCTTCTCAAAAAGTTTTTTGTTTTTTTTTTTTTTTCCATTTTGTTGAGACAGAGTCTCCCTCTTCACCCAGGCTGGAGTGCAGTAGAGCAATCTCGGCTCACTGCAATCTCTACCTCCTGGGTTCAAGTGATTCTCGTGCCTGAGCCTCCCAGGTAGCTGGGATTACAGGCGCCACGACGCTCAGCTAATTTTTGTATTTTTAGTAGAGATGGGGTTTCGCCATATTGGCCAGGCTGTTCTCAAACTCCTGACCTCAGGTGATCTGCCCACCTCGGCCTCCCAAAGTGCTGGGATTACAGGTGTGAGCCACTGTGCCAGGCCTCAAAAAGGGTTTTTATGACCACCTAATCCCATTACCGTGTTGTATTTTTCTGAAAGAGCTTATGACTGCTGGCAATTTTCTTTAAATGTTTACTATTATTCATCTCCATTAAGCTCCCCTTCATGCTTGACCTTAATGATTTTCCATCCTTTACAAGGCTGTGGTGGGTGAAGAAAGAGACCCAGAGATGAAGCCCAGTCCCTAATGCCCCCAGCCACCTCAGCCCACTCTTCACAGCCCAAGTGAATGCCTCACCTCATGACAGGAATGCCTTCCCGATGGGCCTGATATAAGAGAGTGTACCAGAAGGGCAGCAAAGAATATCGCTGGCCCAAGGCATCTCGGATTATATCATTGTGCTGAGATGGTAACAGCCATGGCTCTCGCCGCCCAGTGTCCAAGTGGGCATGTGCCCGGAAGAATGGCTGGTAAGCACCCATCTGGTACCAGCGCACAAGCAGCTCTGGCTCTGGGTTTTTGAAGAAGCCACCCACATCCGCTAGTAGAGGGGAGAGAGGAAGCAGGTTGGAAAAGAGGATGAAGGAGAGATACTGCTTGAGAAACTTCCCAAGGCCCTAACTTGGACTCTCAACTCTCTTTGCTTACAACACCTTGGTCCTGTGCCCTCTACTTTGCCCCTTTCCCACCAAACCAAGACCCCAAATTCCTCCCTGTCTTACCCCCACAGAAGGAAAGTCCCACCAGCCCCAAGCTGAGACACATAGGAATAGAGATCTTCAAATGGTCCCACTCGGCAGTGTTGTCCCCTGTCCACACGGCTCCTGAGGAAGACAAGAAGTGGGGAGTTTGCACACGGTAAAGGGGTTCGGCTTTTTACATGGCTGACCTCCCACATCTGCTCTGGGTCCCCAGAACCCTGCTGAAGATGCAGTTCACAAGAACATTTGAACAAGGAGTGGACCTCCCTCGCCCTGACTTCCTTCAAAGCGCATAGCTGAGAGGAAGCAGATGCAGTGTGCAGCTCCCATTCCTCAGAGAGGCAGGTCCAGGTCCATGGCTCCTGAGATCTGGCCTTCACACCCTTCAGCCACAGCTCCATTCTCTAAACCTTACCAAAGCGCTGGGAGCCAGCGAAGAAGGCCCTGGCCAGGACAAAGGGGCGTTCCATGCCCCCAGAGCGCTGTCTCAGCCCATCAGCAGTCGCCATGTGCTGGGTGAGGAGAGAAGAAAAGAGGGGTAGTGAGGAGCAAAAGCCAGCTGTCAACTGGTGCAAGTTCCCTAGGCCTCAGTCTCTGGGCTGTTTTCCCTCTTTTCACCAACTCTCCTCTCTCAGCCCCTTACCACATAAAGGCCATAGATGTTATGCACATCCCGGTGCTCCCAGCCCCCATAATGCTGGGCATCCTTGAGCATGGTGACCTCAGGACCATTGAACACAGATGGTTCGTTCATGTCATTCCAGACAAAGAGGTTGGGAGCTGAGCCCTGGGAACGTGGGCAGAAAATGGGGACAGAAGGACAGAGGGGAGGAAGAAGACAAACAGTGTCAGAGAAGAGAGCTCCCAGGAATCTAAAAAGATGCATTTTTCAGGGCCCTCCCCGGATCATCAAGGCCCTCTGATATGTTGCAGGCAATCAACCATAGAAGGGTTGGCAAGCGGAGAGAGATTCAGGGAGGCAGGTGGGACAGACAGACGCAGGTCATGGGGAGAGGTCTTCCCTACCTCATAATTGTCATAGCTGAACATGTTAGCCCACCAGGCCCTCATCGTGGGATTAGTGAAGTCAGGGTAACCAGCTGAGCCTGGGAGAAGTTAAGGGTGGCTCTCAATCCTCTAAGGGGCAAAAGAGCCACCATTCTACCTCCCTGGCCAATCACCTCTCCCTCAATTCTGGGTCTGCCTACCTGGCCAGCACCAGCCCTCATAGTCAGAGCCATCCCGGGTTTTAACATACAGCCCCAGGTTCCGCAGTTCCTCGTGAACTCGGTAGCCGGAGTCCACCTTGATGTGGGGGTCTACGATGGCCACCAGCTGGGGGCAAGGAACAGGGGTGCTCAGGTCTCTTTAGGGCTAAAGTATGTTTCAGCCCTACCCTGAGAAGACCAAGCATGACTGCAACCCCTTACCTTCCGCCTCTTAGAAGCCAAGCGCTCAAGCATGGTGCGGGGCTGAGGGAAGCGACTGGGGTCCCAGGTGAAATACCGCTTGCCATCAGCATGTTCAATGTCCAGCCAGATAACATCACAGGGCAGGTTGTGATCATCGAAGCCCTGATCCACTTCTAGCACATCAGCCTCGTCCCGGTAGTTCCAACGGCTCTGGTGGTAGCCGAGGGAGAAGAGTGGGGGCAACGCCTGGGTTCCTGCAGGTTCATCGAGGGATGGGGGTCACAACGAGGATCAGGCCCAACACCCAGAAACTGAGGGAGACTTGTGAACTAGAGGCAGGCTGAGGGGTACAGACCTAGAAAACAAGCTGGGGCACAGGATCTCTGAAAACACATAGAATCACTCCTGATAAGAAAAGAGCAGAAGAATGAGGCTGTCAGGGAAAACCATGTACCTGTGAGACTAGCATATTGCCGGAAAACATCAGAGATGGAGGGCCCAAGCAGCAGGAAGACATCAATGATGCCAGTCTCTGACATCCAGCGAACATCTGTCTGTGGGGTCTCCCCAGAGCCCTGCAGGTAGTCCATCATCTTCCCAAACAGGGTCTGTATAGGGGACCACAGAGGGGTCAGACACCCCCTGCCCTCCCATTTCCCAACCCCAAGACAAAAAGCAGCAATTTTCTCCCAGAGTCCACACAGAACTGGCTCTTGTAAGTTGCTTTCAGTAAGACTAAATGGGGCCTCCTCAGTGAGGCTTTCCTGGACCACACTATCTAAAGCAGTACAGCCCCCACCCCTACTCCACCAGTTTGGGGTGGTTAAGTGCTAACAAAGACTCTTTCATGTCTTTGTTAGCACTTAATCACCCCAAACTCATCTTGCACTTTTTTTTTTTTTTTTTTTAAACAGAGTCTCACTCTTTTGCCAAGCTGGAGTGCAATGGTGTGATCTTAGCTCACTGCAATCTCCACCTCCCCAGTTCAAGCAATTCTTCTGCCTCAGCCTCCCGAATAGCTGAGACTAT
>NW_026652280.1:81593498-81608405 GCF_009828535.3 Hylobates moloch
ATGTTTGATACGCATCTTTTTGTTTGTATGTATTTTTAGAAAATGTTGTTTTTTGTGTGCAAAAAAAATTAATTAAAAAAAAAATACAAAAAAAAAAAAAAAAAAAAGAAAGGCAGAGTAGACAGAGGATCTTTCGCCTTCAGAGGCCCTGGTGTTGACTCTGGTGACATCAGCCTCTCAGAGGAAAGGAGCAGTAACAGCCAGTCTCGGAGGAAATGGTAGTACCATATGCGTGGAACAGAGAAACAAAGCAAGCCACACCTTTCTATCGGCAAGGCATTGGGTGGAAGCAAAGTTAAAGAGCTAAGGATGAGGGCTGGGTACGGTGGCTCACTTCACGTCTGTAATCCCTCCACTTTGGGAGGCTGAGGTGGGTGGATCACTTGAGGTCAGGAGTTCAAGACCAGCCTGGCCAACATGATGAAACCCCATCTCTACTTAAAATACAAAAATTAGCTGGGCATGGTGTTGAGCATCTGTAGTCACAGCTACTTAGGAGGCCGAGGCATGAGAATTGCTTGAACCTGGGAGGCAGAGGTTGCAGTGAGCCAAGATTGTGCCACTGCACTCCAGCCTAGGTGATGGAGCAAAACTCCACCTCAGAAAAAAAAAAAAAAAAAGATGTACCCTCAGCTAGCCTGCTGATTACAGTTCCTAGGGTCCTAACATCCCTAGCACCCTAGGCAGCCTGTTTCTCTGATTTCCACTCCTGTATCTTCAAAACACCACCATCACTACCCAAAGCTGAAAAAAAATAACAATAGCTAAAAGGTTCTGAGCCCTAATGTACCCCTAGGGGCCTGGGTAATCACTTTATATTACTAGTTTTTAATTCTGCCTGCAGTTTTTGTTTTTTGCTTTTTTGTTTGAGACAGTCTCACCCCATCACCCAGGCTAGAGTGCCGTGGCATGATCTCGGCTCACCGTAACCTCCGCCTCCCAGGTTCAAGCAATTCCCGTGCCTCAACCTCCTAAGTAACTGAATTACAGGAGTACGCCACCATGCCCAGCTAATTTTTGTATTTTTAGTAGAGACGGAGTTTCACCATGTTGGCCAGGCTGGTCTTGAATTCCTGACCTCAAGTGATCCACTTGCCTCGCCCTCCCAAGTAGCTGGGACTACAGGTGCTCGCCACAGCACCCAGCTAATTTTTTTTAAAGTTGTGTTTTTGTTTTTTTTTCCTGGCCAGGCGCAGTGGCTCACACCTGTAATCCCAGCACTTTAGGAGGCCGGGGTGGGCAGATCACAAGCTCAGGAGTTCGAGACCAGCCTGGCCAATATGGTGAAACCCCATCTCTACTAAAAATACAAAAATTAGGCAGGCGTGGTGGCAGGGGCCTGTAATCCCAGCTATTCGGGAGGCTGAGGCAGGAGAACTGCTTGAACCAGGAGGCGGAGGTTACAGTGAGCAGATCACGCCATTGCACTCCAGCCTGGGCAACAGAGAGCAACTCCGACTCAAAAAAAATAAATAAAAATTTTTTTTGGTAGCAACATGGCCTCACTTTGTTGCCCACGCTGGTCTTAAACTCCTGGGCTCAAGCAGTCCTCTCATCTTGGCCTCCCAAAGTGTTGGGATTATAGTGTGAGCCATTGTGCCCAGCCTGCCTAGTTTTTAACAGTATCAGTGACCTGGTCTCACTTCTAAAGATTTTAACTTAATCAGGGAGGAGTCTGGGCATCAGACTTTATTTATTTATTTATTTTTTTTGAGATGGAGACTCGCTCTGTCACCCAGGTTGGAGTGCAGTGACGTGATCTCAGCTAACTGCAACCTCTGCCTCCTGGGTTCAAGCGATTCTCCCGCCTCAGCCTCCCAAGTAGCTGGGATTACAGGTGCCCACCACCATGCCCGGCTAATTTTTTGTATTTTTAGTAGAGACGGGGTTTCATCACGTTGGCCAGGCTCGTAACGAACTCCTGACCTAGATCCGCCCGCCTCAGTCTTCCACAGTGCTGGGATTACAGGCATTGAGTCATTGCGCCCCGCTGGCTAGTTTTTTTAAAGCTCCCTAAACAACTCTAATGAGCAACCTGGGTTCACAACCACTTCTTTACATGCATACTTCTTTTCCCTTTCTTCCATTGTTTTCTTGGTGAATATAGGGTTGGGGTTCATTTCCAGATGGGAAAATTAAAGCATAAAAGGTTGAATAGTTCACCCAAGATTAAATAGCTGGTAAGGCATGAAACGAACTGAACTCAGTTGTGCTTGACTCTGGGGCCCATGTGCTTTACCATGATGCACAATACAACACACTAATCACTAGCAGCATGAAATGGGCCTGTCTCACTGAGGACCATCATCCCAAGGTTATCACGAATTGTCAATTCCCCAATGTGCTATGAAATGACAGAGACTAACAGGCTTATTTAAATAAGTTAGTTTGAAGAATATATTCATCCAGGATTCATCCTTAGGATTCTGAGTAAATCCTAAACAGAGATTCTCAAATTTTAATGTCTGTTAAGAATCGGCCAGGCACGGTAGCTCACACCTATAATCTCGGCACTTTGGGAGGCCCAGGTGGGCAGATCACGAGATCAGGAGTTTGAGACCAGCCTGGCCAACATGGCAAAACTCCATCTCTACTAAAAATACAAAAATTAGGCCAGGCGTGGTGACTCACACCTGTAATCCCAGCACTTTGTGAGGCTGAGGCGGGTGGATCACCTGAGGTCAGGAGTTTGAGACCAGGCTGGCCAACATGATGAAACCCCGTCTCTACTAAAAATACAAAAAAAAAAAAAAATTAACAGGGCATGGTGGCACACGCCTGCAGTCCCAGCTACTCAGGAGGCTGAGGCAGGAGAATTGCTTGAACCTAGGAGGCAGAGGTTGCAGTGAGCCAAGGTTGTGCCACTGCATTCCAGCCTGGGCGACACAGCGAGACACCACCTCGAAAAAAATATATATATACAAAAATTAGCCAGGCATAGTGGCACATGCCTATAATCCCAGCTACTGGGGAGGCTGAGGAATTAGAATGGTTTGAGCCCGGGAGTCAGAGGTTGCAGTGAGCCGAGATCGCACCACTGCACTCTAGCCTGGGTGACAAAGTGTGACTCTGTCTCAAAAACAAGAAAAAAAAAGTTGCCCAGGCTTGTCTTGAACTTCTAGGCTAAAGAAATCTTTCCACCTTGGCCTTCCAAAATGCTGGAATCACAGGCGTGAGCCACTGCACCCAGCCTGGACACTGCATTTTATTTTTAATTTTTTTTTGAACCTGAGTTTCGCTCTTGTTGCCCATGCTGGAGTGCAATGGCACGATCTCAGCTCACCGCAAACTCTGCCTCGCGGGTTCAAGAGATTCTCCTGCCTCTGGCTCCCAAGTAGCTGGGATTACAGGCGCGTGCCACCACACTCGGCTAATTTTGTATTTTTAGTAGAGACGGGGTTTCTCTGCGTTGGTCAGGCTGGTCTCGAACTCCCAACCTCAGGTGATCCACCAGCCTCGGCCTCCCAAAGTGCTGGGAATACAGGTGTGAGCCATCCTGCCCGGCTGACACCACATTTTAAACATGCTCTCCCAGTGACACTGATATGGGCAGGATAGGAGCATACTCTGAGAAAGTGTTTCAAACTGGTGGTGGGAGGGTTCTTCTAAGCAATAAAGTTTTACAACCAGCCAGGCACAGTGGCTCACGTCTATAATCCTAGCACTTTGGGAGGTCAAAAAGGGAAGATCGGGCAACATAGCAAGACCTCGTCTCTACTTAAAAAAGAGTAGCGAGGCATGGTGGCAGGTGCCTGTAGTCCCAGCTAATCAGGAGGCTGAAGCCGGAGGACTGCCTGAACCCAGGAGTTTGAGGCTGCATAAGCTATGATTGCACCGCTGCTCTCCAGCCTGGGCCACAGCACAAGACTCTGTCTCAAAAAAATAAATTAATTAAGACTGGTCAATGTGGTCTCTACTAAAAATACAAAAATTAGCTGGGCGCGGTGGCACACGTCTGTAATCCCAGGACTCGGGTGGATGAGGCAGGAGAATCGCTTGAACTCGGGAGGTGGAAGCTGGAGTAAGCCCAGATTGCACCCCTGCACTCCATCCTAGGCAACAGAGTGAGACCCTGTCTCAATAAGTAAACAAAAAATAAATAAAATTTGACAACCTATAATAAGGTAACTAAAGACAGGGTCTATTATACGCATTGTATCTAGTTATCTAGCATTAGCTTCAGCATCTGCTTGAAAGCTAAAAGAAGATTACCAGAAATGAGATCACAGAGTGTACTGTGATCTCATCACAGGACTCTCCTCGAGCTCCAGAGGAATGTACGAAACAATTGTTCCACAGCAAGCCAGACAGAAAAATGAAGAAAATACTAGGCACTGTGGTTTAATAGGCCAAGCAGAAGTATTAGCAAAGCAAGCAGAATAAATGCTACCAGAAAACTCTATAGCAAGACATGTGGCACAGGTCCTGCAGTGAGTGACCTGAGTGACTGCAACAGGTACTCTTGGCCACTGACCCACGTCCACCTGCCAAAAGCAGCAGTAAATAGTACAGTGAGTTGAGGCCGGGCGCGGTGGCTCACGCCTGTAATCCCAGCACTTTGGGAGGCCGAGGCGGGCGGATCACGAGGTCAAGAGATCGAGACCATCCTGGCCAACATAGTGAAACCCCGTGTCTTCTAAAAATACAAAAACAATAGCCGGGCGTGGTGGCGGGCGCCTGTAGTCCCAGCTACTCAGGAGGCTGAGGCAGGAGAATGGCGTGAACCCAGGAGGTGGAGCTTGCAGTGAGCCGAGATCAGGCCACTGCACTCCAGCCTGGGCAACAGAGCGAGACTCTGTCTCAAAAAAAAAAAAAAAAAAAATGAAGTACAGTGAGTTAAATACCCTCTGGGGCCCTATTTGCACAGTCTGTAAAACTGGTTCGGAAAGATGCCAATGGAGATAGGATTCCTAAAGCATCTTTCAGATATGACCTGTTGGAGGGTCCTAAGGAATTCACGGATGCCTTGACCATCCCAAGAGTGGTGTTCATAGGCCAAAGTCAGGAATAAGCTGCAGGGCAAGTTGCACCCATTTATTGTTTCAGATCACAGGCTCCCAGAGAACTGAGTTTATGATCCACGCTTTCTTCATCGCTTCGGAGAGTACACGCCTACCCCACCCCAGTATATCCGTTAGGTCCTAGTAAACATTTGTGGCACTGGTGATACGTTTCCAATCTTTTTTTTCCCCCAGTAATATAAACCCGAGAGCGTGGACCAAGCCATTCGATTACATGTTGTGTTTGAGCAACACCATCCACGCCGTGAGCTTACTGGACCCTGGGCCGTGCCCGGCGACCGTGAACACTGAACTAAGCCAGAGCTGGTGCTCACGTGAAGACAAGGGCAGAGAAAGATTCGGAGCTCTAGGGAGTAGAGCCAGAAGGGTAGTACAGGCTTAACTGCTGGCCCGGTGCTTCCAGCTCAGCCGAGGGGCCGCAGGGCCGCAGGCTGCATTCCCTGAGGCCAGGCCGCATCTTTTCCCCCGCCCCGACGACCCCGCGCACTAGAGGAAGGGGGCGGCGACGTTGACCGCCGCATGCAGCCGAAGGAGGGCGGCGGCTGAGAGCGGCCAAGACCAAGAAAGACGCACAGCTGCGGCTTTACTAAGCCGCCGGGCAGGAGCCCGGAGCCCCAGAGGCAAGGCCCCCAGCGTCGCTCGGATCTACCACGGGGAGACCGGAGGCGTCTGAGGCCGCCTCCAGAAGAACAGAGGTTCCTCACGAGGCCAGGGGTGGCAGAGTGTCAAGAGACACACAGGAAGGAGTGGAATGGGACTTGGGGGATCTAGGGGCGTCCCAGGCGCGCCCCCAGATTCCGGGCTCCTCACCGCCTCCTACGCGCCGCTATTGCCGCTACCGCCGCCATCTTGTGCCGAGTTTGCTCTTTGACCCCAAACCTCCCGTTCCACCGCGCGCGCTCAGCCACGTATCCTAGTTCCCGCCCCTTCCGGCCTTATGATTGGTTCGGCCTGAGCGCCGCCGGGCAGCTGTCTCATTGGTAGAGTGCACACTCCAAATTATCGCAGGGGCGGGGCTTCAGGCCAGGGGCGGGAACGTCCAGAGCCAGGCGCTGTCAGACTTTGCACGCTCTCAGCATGACAGAAGTACTGGACTGGTTTTCTCAAGTCGGCAAATTTTATTTAGAAAAAAAAAAAGTGGGAGAGAAAAAAGTGACAGCGCTCTTTAGGCCAAGAACTTAGAAGAGAAACCTCCACCCTTCCGTAGCACGTTAGTCCCTTCCGTCTCTCGCTGCTCAACCTCTCTGGGCTTCGAGAGCAAGAAAAGGCTACGTCCCCTGTCGAAGAAGAGTGGACGGTGAAGGTGCCTGGAAACGGCCAGAGAAAAGACCTAGGCGGTCGATGTTGCGGTGGAGGACACTGTGCAGCACAGCCAGATGGGGTCCACCCTCACCTCCACCCTCCCTGGAGAAGTCCCGGATGAAGCGACCCCGCTCTGATTGGAAGATGAACTTCTGAGGCAAGGGCCCATGCTCCCGGAGAAAGCCCCAGACACTGAGCAGCAGCAGACGCACCTCGAAAGGTGCCAGTTGGCTAAATACTTCATGCATATTACCCAGGGCCGGAGGCAGGAGGCTTCCCTCAGCCATGACAGCTATTAAGGTGCAGGATGCCTCCAGGTGCCAGGGGGAGTGGGTCGTGTCAGGGTGGCGAGAGGCTTCCCAATGGCCCAAGAGGGCGGCCAGCAGCCCCCGAAGCAGCACGGAACAGTAGCACAGGGCTGGGGGAGCAGCTGCTACCAGCTTTAACAGCTCAAAGAGCAGGGGCTGTTCGCGGAAGCGCCGGCCAATGCGGAGATCCCGCTCCACGGTGGCCCGGGCGTGTTCCTCGGGGGGCCAGGCCAGCTCTGCACCAGCTGCATCGGGACACACACTCTCCACCAAGGTCACTGCCACTGCTTTGGCTGCCTCCGGACTCAAGATGGGCGCCCCCCAGCATTCCCCACATTCAGTGCCCCCTGGGGCACTGCAGCAGTGAACCAGGAGGCTGAGGAGGCTCTGGGTGTTATAGATCACTTCCTGCTGATTTCGTGACTGGACAAACTTGGGTGGCTTTAAGCCACGGCCGATAACTCCAGCATGGAAAACTGACCAAATCCCTCCAGGACCTGGCACAGCTGCAGTGTGCCTCCGGTTAGTGTCCAACAGGGAGGCAGAAGCCAAAGAAGCTGAAACAACTGAGAGAGTCTCATTGTCCCCATCTACTTCCCCACCAAACAGTTCTGTGTTGCCTTGATGTAAGGCTCCCTCAACCAGCAGCTGCAGGACAGCCTTGAGCCCAGCTGGGGATGTCTGAGACAGGCGGGTGAGAAGCTGACAGGTTGAGGCCACACCTGGGGGGCCATGCAGCCTCAGAGAGGCAAAGAAGCGGTGCACCCCAGCCCTTACCAGTCCCAGGAGCTGGGAGGGGGATAAGGCTTCAGGAGGAAAGGGACAAATGGCCAGGAGGGAGGCAGCAGCTTCAGCTACTTCCTCCTCAGGATGTAGCAGGAGAGGAGCCAGGTCAGACAGATGGGCTGAGGCAGATTCCCCAAAGTGCGCCCCTAGGGCTGCAGGGCCCTCGCCACCCTGCTGTTCCCACCCTACTAGCAGTGCCAAGTTGCGCAGGAACCGGGCCGTGAAGGGAGGCTGTAATGTCCCTGCATGCACCCGAGCCAGACAGCTTCGGAAAGCCAGGGGCAGGAGGCCAGAGAGACTGACCACTAGCCCTGCATATAACTGGGTGGCCAAACTCAACTCTTCAGGGCTTCGGGCTCGGCTCAGCAGATGGCCCAAGGCCTCAGGTCCACAGCTAGGCCGGGTATAGACAGATAGCAGGCCCAAGAGCTGGTGCTGCCAGAGGAAGCGCTTCCGTTCCAATCGTAACGTCTCTCCACACAGCTCTCCAACATGGTTTTTGAGTGCATCTAAAAAGGGCACTGAGCGGGGAGGTGGGGGGGGGCCTAGCACCCCTTCCCCAGGAGACCCTCCCCGGTGATGAACCAGTTTTTGCAGGTGCAGCAGCAGCAGCTGGATTAGCCGGTCACAAGCCTCACGCACGGTGTCTGGCACGGCCAGGCCCTGGGTAGTAATGACTGACGCAGGCATAGCTGTGTCCACCAGGAACTGCAGCAAGCGGTAGGCACCTGCCCCAGAGGCCTGGCTCACCAGGTGCACAGCCAGGTTCAACATGTTGTCCAGCTCCTCTCGGGGGAATCCTTGAAGGTGTTGTTGCAGCTGGCTCAGCACAGCTGGGGGCTTGAGGCAATCCACAAGCTCTCCGGAGACTGTGCCCAGCAAAGCTGGTGACATGACTGCCAGCTGCAGTAGGAAGGGAACCGTGGCCTGAAGGGAGGGGTCCCCACTGCGGCCTCCAGTTGCCCCTGCCAGGCTATCATGGAACATTCGCAGGAGCTCCCGTCGGATGCTGTCTCCGTGGCGGGAGGCCAGGTGCCCTAGGATGCCTACAACTGAGGCAATCTTGGGCACCCGTTTCTCTGCAGGAATGGCAGGAGATCCAGGGAAGGGGTCTGTAGAAGGGGTCTGAGAAGAGCTTCCACCACTACTGCCAGCTCCACCTCCAGCCCCACCATGGACACAAAAGTCCTTAAGACCACAGGAGAGAACTCGGGAAATGATGGTGCCAGGAAAAGAGGAGCCAATATGTGCCACAACCCAGTCAAAGTGTGGAGAATGCTGAACAGAGGTATCCAGCAAGGCATCCACACACGCATCTGGGCAGCTACCAATGAGAGCCGAGAGGCACTGCACATAGATGTCCATTAATGTACGCGTGGCCCTACAACCCATCCACAGCTGTAGCAGTTCATTAAGAGCACCAGTAGCGTGGGGAACACGCTGGTGCTGGCCTGAGTACGTGCTGCTCAGTTGCCCCATGAGGTCAATGGACCATGCACTAATCACAGGTGCCCAGGCCTTTGGGTTGGCCCGGATAAACTCAGACAGCACCTGCTGCACTTCCTGAACCACATCCTCTAGACCAGGTCCCCCAGCAGGAACATGGGAGGGTGGAGGTGGACGGAGGTGAGGTGGACCAGCCACAGGGGTTTCATCCAGGGCAGCCAGGTGGGCCCGGACACTCTCATCAAAGACACCTCTCAAGTGGTCAAGCACAGCAGCCCGAGCAGGTGGCAAAGAACGGAGCAGGAGAAGACCACAGCGAGCATGTTCCCGGGCTGAGAGTTGGTGGCCCAGAATGGGGTCTACGCCAGTCAGAAAAGCCTTGATTTCCTGGGACAGCTCCTGAGCACTACAAGGAAGCAAAAGAAGCAGACTTAGAGTGTTGTGAGATGTTAGGCAACTTACTTTCCTGTATGAGCTTTGCCTTTTATGTTAAATAGGGATAATAAAAATACTTCCCTCAAAATTTTTTTTTTTTTTTTTTGAGATGGAGTCTCGATCTGTTGTCCAGGCTGGAGTGCAGTGGTGCGATCTCAGCTCACTGCAAGCTCCACCTCCTGGGTTCACGCCATTCTCCTGCCTCAGCCTCCCAAGTAGCTGGGACTACAGGTGCCCGCCACCACGCCTGGATAATTTTTTGTATTTTTAGTACAGATGGGGTTTCACCATGTTAGCCAGGATGGTCTCGATCTCCTGACCTCGTGATCCGCCCGCCTCGGCCTCCGATAGTGCTGGGATTACAGGCGTGAGCCACCATGCCCAGCCTTTGTTTTGTTTTTTGAGATAGGGTCTTGCTTTGTCACCCAGGCTGGAGTGCAGTGGCACCACCTTGGCTCACTGCAACCTCCGCCTACTGGGTTCAAGCGATTCTCCTGCCTCAGCCTCCAGAGTAGCTGGGACTACAGGTGTGCACCACCATACCCGGCTAATTTTTGTATTTTTAGTAGAGACAGATTTTACCATGTTGCCCAGGCTGGTTTCGAACTCCTGACCTCAAGTAATCCGCCCACTTCAGCCTCCCAAAGTGCTAGGATTACAGGCATGAGCTACCACACCCGCCCTGTTTTTGTTTTTCAAGACAGGGTCTCTCTCTGTCACCCAGGCTGGAGTGCAGTGCAGTCTCGAACTCCCAGACTCAAAGCATCCTCCCATCTCAGCCTCCTGAATAGCTGCAACTTCAAGCACATACCACGACATCCAGCTAATTTTTTAACTTTTTTATAGAAATGAGGTCTGGCTATGTTCCACAGGCTGGTTTCATGGCCTCAAGCGGTTTGCCCACCTTAGCCTCCCAAAGTGCTGGGATTACAGGTGTGAGGCACCATGCCTGGTTGAGAATATTTATAAAGCACTTAAGCTCTGCAGAAGGATGGCCTGAGGGAAAAAAAGCACTTAGGTTCCATACCAGATTCACACTAATCACTCAATAAAAGCTATGTTTCTTTCTCCGCCCCTCTCCCTGCCCCGCCCCAAGCAGAGTCTCGATGTGCCACCCAGGCTGGAGTGCAGTGGCGCGATCTCAGCTCACTGCAAGCTCCGCCTTCTGGGTTCACGCCGTTCTCCTGCCTCAGCTTCCTGAGTAGCTGGGACTACAGGCGCCCGCCACGAAGCCTGGCTAATATTTTTTTTTGTATTTTTAGTAGAGACGGGGTTTCGCCATGTTAGCCAGGATGGTCTCGATCTCCTGACCTTGTGATCCTTCCGCCTCGGCCTCCCAAAGTGTTGGGATTACAGGCGTGAGCCACGTGCCCGGCCAAAAGCTATGTTTCTTTCAATGACAACAGTAATATCAGTAATAGATAACTCTTAGAATATATCAGGTACTCTTTTAAGTACTTTGCATGTATTATTTCAATCCTGAGAACAGTTCAATAAGGTAGGTATTATTATGATCCTGTTTTACAGACAAATCAAGGCTGGCTTCAGTGGCTCACGCCTATAATCCCAGCACTTTGGGAGGCCAAGGCTGGCGGATCGCTTGAGCGCAAAAGTTCAAGACCAGTCTGAGGAACACAGTGAAACCCGATCTCTACAAAAAAAAAATAATAATAATTAGCCAGGCATGGTGGCATGTGCCTGCGGTCCCAGTTACTTGGGAGGTTGAGGCAGAAGGATCACTTGAGCCCTGGAAGCAGGGCTGCAGGGAGCCAAAATGACACCACTGCACCCCAGACTGTGTGTGCTGTCAAAAAAAAGAACGAAATCAAGGTTAAGCAATCAGACTACATGCGCCAAGAGTGTAGGAACCATTTCTGTGCTCTTCAACACTGAATCCACTTCTATTGAGGTACACAGTATATGGAAGGTAGTCAATAAATATTTGTTGAATTGACTATATTTGTGTTTCTATAATATCTGCTTTAAAAACATTTCCAGAGCCCGGCGCAGTGGCTCACGCCTGTAATCGCAGCACTTTGGGAGGCCGAGATGGGCAGATCACGAGGTCAGGAGATCGAGACCATCCTGGCTAACATGGTGAAACCTCGTCTCTACTAAAAATACAAAAAAAAATTAGCCGGGCGTGGTGGCGTGCACCTGTAGTCCCAGCTACTAGGGAGGCTGAGGCAGGAGAATGGCGTGAACCCGGGAGGTGGAGCTTGCAGTGAGCTAAGATCGCGCCACTGCACTCCAGCCTGGGCAACAGAGCGAGACTCCGTCTCAAAAAAAAAAAAACACACACACACACAAAATAGCCAGGCATGGTGTAATCCCAGCTACTCCGGAGGCTGAGGCATGAGCCAGCCTGGGAGTCAGGGCGACCATCTCAAAAAACAAAACAAAACAAAACAAAACAAAACCTTTCCACTTTATCACATTCTACCACCACCCTCGCCCCGCCCCATCCCACAACACAAGCACCTTGAAATCTGCTCTTAATGGGAAAAAAAAAAAAAAAATTGTAAGCCCCTTATTAAGGGCTCTCCCTTCTAACATCTGTTTCTTCCCATATTCTGCCAAATCTTAGTCACCTACCACCATATCAACAACCACCACCTACTCAGCACCCTCAATGTGCTTGGACATCAGGGTGTCCTAGGGCACAGAGTAATAATGCTTTTCAACCCTTTCCCTCCTAAAACATATGGGTTCAGTCTCAGAGGTTCAGAAGCCAATGTTATGGGAGGTGGCAAATCCCCTTTCTCTTATCGCCTTCTCTGTCAAAGAAGACAGCAACCTCTAGGTGCTGATAAGGCTCTGACAGTGCCATTCCTCCGTTTCCTCCAAAAAACACCCTAATATAAGGGAATATCTCAGCCGGACTGCATTCTGTTTCTGGGCCTGGGGTCTCAGGGAGTCTCTATGAGGTCAGGACCCTGGGTTTCCTAGGGTCAAAAATGGCCAAGACAGCTGGGTTCCCAAGAGTTCTGATACCCCCGACTCGGGAGAGGAAGCCCGGCGTCGAGGGTAGTTAGGCAATGGAGTCTAGCGAGTGGCAGGCCCAAGGTCTTGGGAGGGCGGGCACTGGAGCCCTGAGTTTTGGTGAGGCAGTCCCTGAGTTCTGGGAGGACCTGACCAAGAATCTCTCTGAGAACCCTGACGTGAGTTCTCGAGGTAGGATCCGGGTTTCTACCGAGAAGGCTGGGGATCGGCGCGGGGCCGCGCGGTGGGGGGAAGGTGCCAAGGGCTCTAACTACCTGAGAGGCGCGGGACCGTGGGTGGCCGGGGCAGGCCCAGGAGGTCCTGGGGCCCCGGGAGGGTCGCACAGCGCAGACATCCCGGAGCCCTAGCCGAGCCCGAGGCGGGAGCGGCGGAGCGCAGGCGGCGCATGCGCACTGACACGAAACGCGAAAGGAACCAGCTACCAGGCCTCGCAGGAAAATTAATCCGGCGATGTCCTCGACCCTCTTACCTTGGTTCCGCACCTCGTCGGAGTCCCAGAGCATAATCCCGGGACGATGATAGCAGGAAGCCGATCCGCCCTATAAGCAACCACTTTATTCAAAAGCCTATTGACATACAGACTAGGCCGGGCGCGGTGGCTCACGCCTGTAAACCCAGCACTTTGAGAGCCCGAGAGGGCGGATTACCTGAGGTCAGGAGTTCAAGACCAGCCTGCCGTCTTTACTGAAAATACAAAAATTAGCCGGGCGTGGTGGCTCATGCCTGTAATCCCGATTACTCGGGAGGCTGAGGCAGGAGAATCGCTTGATCCCGGGAGGCAGAGATTGCAGTGAGCCGAGATCGCGCCACTGCACTCCAGCCTGGGCGACAGGGCAAGACTCCCGATACACACACACACACACACACACACACACACACACAAACACACACACACACACACACACTAAAACTGGCCACAGCCACTCACGGTGGGATTTTAATCATTTTTCCTAACGCCAAAAATACAAAATGTTCAACTCACGACTTTTAAAAAATGAAGCATAGGAAGGTTTTTGTTGGTGTTGGTGTTGTTATTGTTGTTTATTTTGCGACCGTGCAGTGGTAAGATCACCCCTCTCGGCAGCCCCGACCTCCTGGACTCAAGCCACCCTTGCACCTCAGCCTTCTAGGTAGCTGAGATTATAGCCGTGTGCCATCACACTTGGCTACTTTTTAAATATTTTCAGAGTTAGGGATTTGCAGGGGGGTTGGGGGAGTGTCTCGCTATGTTGCCCAGTCTGATCTCCAACTCCTGTCCTCAAGTGATTCTCCCACCTCAGCTTCGCAAAGCACTGGGATTACAGGAGTAAGCCACCACACCCGGCCAGTCTCTCTTTGTTTTTGTTTTGTTTTGTTTTGTTTTCCTTTTGAGACAGAGTTTCACTCCCTCACCCAGGCTGGAGTGCAGTGGTGAGATCTGAGCTCACTGCAACCTCCACTTTCCAGGTTCAGGCGATTCTCCTGCCTCAGCCTCCCTAGTAGCTGGGACTATAGGCATCCACCACCAAATCTGACTAATTTTTTTACTTTTATAGAGACAAGGTTTTCCCATGTCCACCAAGCTGGTCTCGAACTCCTGACCTCAAGTGATCCATCCACCTCGGCCTCCCAAAATGCTGGGATTACAGGCAAGAGCCACAGCACCCAGTCTTTTTTTAAAATCTCATTCTGTCGCCCAGGCTGGAGTGCAATCTCGGCTCTGCAACCTCCACCTCCCAGGTTCAAGCAATTCTCCTGCCTCAGCCTCCCAAGTAGCTGGGACTACAAGCATGTGCCACACACCCAGCTAATTGGAGACATGTTGGCCAGGCTGGTCTCAAACTCCTGACCTCAGGTGATCCGCCTGCCTCAGCCTTCCAAAGTGCTGGGATTACAGGTGTGAGCCAGTGCATCCCTCCTACAAAAATGCTTTTATGAGAGAGACAGAAAAGGGAAGAGAGAAAGCAGAAAAGAGATGGAAAGGAGAGAAAACTCAGAAAAAGAAAAAATAAGAAAGAGAAGGAGGGAGAGGGAGCCCAAAACAAATTGGGCTAGCTAGCCTGAAGATGTCCCCCCAGTGGCAAGTATGAATAACATCCTTCCATCCGTCTTCATTGTTTAAGCTTCTCTCTCTCCCACAGCTTCCCAGCATAGGGACCTTCGTCTAACTCACAGCCCCACACCTGCCAGAGATAGAGCTTGCTAACTGTATAGGGAGCCAGTACACCTCATCAAGAGCCCTCACTCAAGCCCAGTGTACCTAGATCAGGTTCCAGCTCTTCTACCTACTAGTTGTATACTTTATTAACCACTCCATAACTGTTCCTTCTTCTGGAAATGAGGAGGTAATATTAATAGTACAAATACCTCAAAGGGTTGTTATGAAAATTGAAATGAGATAGTATGGTCATGCTTTCTCGTTCCCCGGCCATCTTAGCGGCTGCTGTTGGTTGGGGGCCGTCCCGCACCTAAGGCAGGAAGATGGTGGCCGCAAAGAAGACGAAAAAGTCGCTGGAGTCGATCAACTCTAGGCTCCAACTCGTTATGAAAAGTGGGAAGTACGTCCTGGGGTACAAGCAGACTCTGAAGATGATCAGACAAGGCAAAGCGAAATTGGTCATTCTCGC
>NW_026652280.1:81613405-81631405 GCF_009828535.3 Hylobates moloch
TTTTTTGTATTTTTAGTAGAGACAGGGTTTCACCGTGTTAACCAGGATGGTCTGAATCTCCTGATTTCGTGATCCGCCCGCCTTGGCCTCCCAAAGTGCTGGTATTACAGGCGAGAGCTACACTCGACTTCTAACAGCTCCTAGAACACAATAAGCTACTTTTCCCTGTTAGGCACAGAGAGAACAAAACTATTAAGGATTGAGCATGCCAAGCTGTTGAAAATGTCTTTCTTTCTCTTTCCTATCTCCTCCTCTCCTTTCCTTACTGCATCTGAACACAGTTCAATTTCTTTTTTTTTTTTTTTTTGAGATGGAATCTTGCTCTGTCGCCCAGTGCAGTGGCGCGATCTCGGCTCACTGCAAGCTCCGCCTCCCGGGTTCACGCCATTCTCCTGCCTCAGCCTCCTGAGCAGCTGGGACTACAGGCGCCCGCCACCGCGCCCGGCTAATTTTTTTGTATTTTTAGTAGAGACGGGGTTTCGCCGTGTTAGCCAGGATGTTGACTTTGTGATTCGCGAGCCTCGGCCTCTCAAAGTGCTGGGATTACAGGCTTGAGCCACCGCGCCCGGCCTTCTTTTTTTTTTTTTTTTTTTTGAGACAGAGTCTCGCTCTGTCGCCCAGGTTGGAGTGCAGTGGCACAATCTCGGCTCACTGCAACCTCTGCGTTCCAGATTCAAGCGATTCTCCTGCCTTAGCCTCCTAAGTAGCTGAGACTACAGGCATGTGCCGCCACACCCAGCTAGTTTTAGTATTGTTAGTAGAGACAGGGTTTCATCATGTTAGCCAGGGTGCTCTAAAACTCCCGACCCCAAGTAATCCGCCCACCTCAGTCTCCCAAAGTGCTGGGATTACAGGCGTGGGCCATCACAACCGGCCAGTTCAATGTTGAAAGAATACTTTTCCAGTGTTTAAAACTGGACATTAGCCGGGCGTGGTGGCTCATGCCTGTAATCCCAACACTTTGGGAGACCGATGCGGGTGGATCACTTGAGCCCAGGAGTTGGAGGCCAGCCTAGGCAAAATGGCGAAGCCATGTCTACAAAAAATAAAAAACGGCCAGGCATGGTGGCTCACACTTGTAATCCCAGCACTTTGGGAGGCCAAGGCAGGCAGATCACGAAGTCTGATCTCCTTCATGATCAGAGACCATCCTGGCCAACATGACGAAACCCTGTCTCTACTAAAGATAAAAAAACTTAGCCGGGCGTGGTGGCGCATGCCTGTAATCCCCCCTACTCGAGAGGCTGAGACAGGAGAATCGCTCTAACCCGGGAGGCGGAGGTTGCAGTGAGCCGAGATCATGCCATTGCATTCCAGCCTGGGCAACAGGGCAAGACTCCATCTCAAAAAAAATAAATAAGGCCAGGCACAGTGGCTCACGCCTGTAATCCTAGCACTTTGGGAGGCCAAGGCGGGCAGATCACAAGGTCAGGAGATTGAGACCATCCTGGCTAACATGGTGCAACCCCATCTCTACTGAAAATACAAAAACTTAGCTGGGTGTGGTGGCGTGCGCCTGTAATCCCAGCTACTCAGGAGGCTGAGGCAGGAGAATCGCTTGAACCTGGGAGGCGGAGGTTGCAGTGAGCTGAGATTGAGCCACTGCACTACAGCCTGGGTGACAGAGCAACACTCTGTCTCAAAATAAATAAATAAATAAATAACTTTGCTGGCCATGATGGCATGCACCTGTAGTCCCAGCTACCTGGGAGGATGAGGTGGGAGGATTGCCTGAGCCCAGGAGGTCCAGGGTGCAATAAGCAGTGATCGTGCCATTGCACTCCAGCCTGGGTGACAGAAACTACGTCTCAAGAAAACAAACAAGGCCAGTCGTGGTGGCTCACACCTGTAATACCAGCACTTTGGGAGGCTGAGGTGGGTGGATTACCTGAAGTCAGGAGTTCGAGGCCAGCCTGGCCAACATGGTGAAACCCTGTCTCTAGTAAAAACACAGAAATCAGCCGGGTTTGGTGGCATGCACCTGTAATCCCAGTAATCCCAGCTACTTGAGAGGCTGAGGCAGGAGAATCACTCCAGCCTGGGCAAGAGAGCGAGACTCCGTCTCAAAAAAAAAAAAGAAAAGAAAACAAAAACCACTGAACATTAAGTGAAATATTGCACAGGGAAAACAACTGGACATAATGCTTTTTCACTAGTGAAATTGCTGACTCCAAGTTCTTAGACAGGGAAAGTAATAGGTGAGTCTGGAATATGTTATTGTGCCAGAAAGCAATGAAGTGCTCAAATACTGTGGTTGTGTCACATGGACTTAGGGACCAATTTGAAGAAGCTATCATTTGCCAAACTTGTCATAATTTCAGCATGAAAAAGTGTTAGGAATAAATTATAACATTGGAAAAAATCTGTAAATTCATAGTGATAATAAAAAAGGGGCAGGGCTCTTCTTTTTTGTTGTTGAAAAGTCTTGCTCTGTCACCCAGGCTGCAGTGCAGTGGCACGATCTCAGCTCACTGCAACCTCCCCTTCCCAGGTTCAAGTGATTCTTCTGCCTCAGCCTCCCGAGTAGCTGAGACTACAGGTGCAGGCCACCACACCCGACTAATTTTTTGTATTTTCAGTAGAGACGGGGTTTCACCATGTTGGACAGGCTGGTCTTGAACTCCTGACCTCAGGTGATCCCCTGGCCTCAGCTGCCCATAGTGCTGGGATTACAGGAGTGAGCCACCATGCATGGCCTGGGCTCTTCTTTATAGAATGTCATAGGAATAATATGAATGAATGAATGACAGTATTGGAAAATCACCATTTTGTAACACAGTAATAACTAATTCAGGTAAAGATCATCATGGCTACTAAACCATTGGGTGGGCCAGGCACGGTGGCTCACACCTGTAATCCCAACACTTTGGGAAGCCGAGGTGAGTGGATCATTTGAGGTCAGGAGTTCAAGACCAGCCTGGCCAATATGGTGAAACTCCACCTCTACTAAAAATACAGAAAAATGGCCGGTGCAGTGGCTCACGCCTGTAATCCCAGCACTTTGGGAGGCTGAGGTGGGAAGATCAGCTGAGGTCAGACTTCGAGACCATCCTGGCCAACATGGTGAAACCCCGCTCTACTAAAAATACAAAAATTAGCTTGGCATGGTGGCTGGCGCCTATAGTCCCAGCTACTCGGGAGGCTGCGGCAGGAAAATCCCTTGAATATAGGAGGCGGAGGTTGCAGTGAGCCAAGATCACACCACTGCACTCCAGCCTGGCGACAGAGGGAGACTCCATATCAAAATAAAATAAAATAAAATAAAAAATACATATTAGGAGGCCGGGCGCGGTGGCTCACGCCTGTAATCCCAGCACTTTGGGAGGCCGAGGCGGGCGGATCACGAGGTCAGGAGATCGAGACCATCCTGGCTAACACGGTGAAACCCAGTTTCTACTAAAAATACAAAAAATTAGCCGGGCGAGGTGGCAGGCGCCTGTAGTCCCAGCTACGCGGGAGGCTGAGGCAGGAGAATGGCGTGAACCCCGGGGGGCGGAGCCTGCAGTGAGCCGAGATAGCGCCACTGCACTCCAGCCTGGGTGAAAGAGCGAGACTCCGTCTCAAAAAAAAAAAAAAAAAAAAAAAATACATATTAGGTATTTAATCAATGTTAAATGTCTTAGCTATGACTACAGTATTTTGGCTACATAGAAGGATGTCCTTAGGAGTAAGGTTTCATGTTGTCTATATTTGACTTTCAAAGGATTTAATTCAATAAGGACAAGAAAAATGCAGATACACAAGTGTAGCACGATGTTAATAACTGGTAAATCTAAGTAGAGCCCCCCATATATGGGGGCTCATTTTACTAATCTCTTTGCTGAAAGTTTTTTTTTTTTTTTTTTTTTTATTACATCCTAGCAGTTTGGGAGGCTAAGGTGTGTGGATTGCTTGAGTCCAGGGGTTTGAGACCAGCCTGGGTAAAACTCCGTTTCTACAGAAAATTTTTTAAAATTAGTCAGGGGTGGGCCAGGCGCGGTGGCTCACGCCTGTAATCCCAGCACTCTGGGAGACCAAGGCGGGTGGATTACGAGGTCAGGAGATCAAGACCATCCTGGCTAACACGGTGAAACCCCGTCTCTACTAAAATTACAAAAAATTAGCCAGGCGAGGTGGCGGGCACCTGTAGTCCCAGCTACTTGGGAGGCTGAGGTGGGAGAATGGCACGAAACCAGGAGGCGGAGTTTGCAGTGAGCCGAGATCCCACCACTGCACTCCAGCCTGGGCAACAGAGTGAGACTCCGTCCCAGAAAAAAAAAAAATCAGTCAGGGGTAGTGGTGTGTGCCTGTAGTCCCAGCTACTCAGGAGGCTGAGGTGTGAGGATTGTTTGAGCCCAGGAGATCAAGGCTACAGTGATCTGAGACTATACCACTGCACTCCAGCCTGGGCAACAGACCCTGATGCTTATAAAGCAATAAAATACATATAAATACATACATACATATGAAACATATACATATAAAAAACACAGGCCAGGCGCGGTGGCTCATGCCTGTAATCCCAGCACGTTGGGAGGCCGATGTGGGAAGATCACAGGGTCAGGAGTTGAAGACCAGCCTGGCCAACATAGTGAAACCCCGTCTCTACTAAAAAATACAAAAAATAAGCCAGGCCTGGTGGCAGGCGCCTGTAATCCCGGCTACTCGGGAGGCTGAGGCAGGAGAATTGCTTGAATCCGGGAGGCAGAGGTTGCAGTGAGCCGAGATTATGCCATTGCACTCCAGCCCGGGCTATAGTGTGAGACTGTCTCAAAAAATAAATAAATAAATAAATATATATATATATATATATAATTAAAATGAAAACATTTTAATTTTTAAGGTAGGTAAGGGGTCTTGCCTACCTTAGTCACACAGGGGCAGTGGCAGAACTGGTATCAGGACCTTTACCTCTGCCATCCCTACAATTATCTATATTTTTCGAGACAATGGCTCACTCTGTTGCCCAGGCTGGAGTGCAGTGGCACAATCTTGGCTCACTGTAACTTCAACTTCTCAAATAATCTGTATCTTTGTCATAAATGGAAAGTATCACTCGCTAAGGAGACAGATGAGATCATAGTACACTACAGCCTTGAGTTCCTGGCCTCAAGCAATACCCCTGTAGGCAACCTCTGCCTCCCAGGTTCAAGCAATTCTCCTGCCTCAGCCTCCAAGTAACTGGGATTACAGGTGTGCACCACCATGCCTGGCTAATTTTTTGTATTTTTAGTATAAACGGGGTTAGCCAGGCTGGTCTCGAACTTGTGACCTCAGGTGATCCACCTGCCTCGGCTTCCCAAAGTGCTGGGATTATAGGCGTGAGCCACTGCACCTGGCCAGGCACCACCACTCTTGAGGGCAGAGGCTGGCATCTTGTTGCATTTGCACAAGGAAGCTGTGGGTACTGCTTCCTCACTGTCTTGTTTCCATACTCACCAATCTTTTCATGACCCATCCCCATTCCTACATTTAATCACACACATCTCAGAGTGCTAGGGCTTTATTACAAATGGAGTTGACTGCTAGAGAGGCCCTTCTCCAATCTTTCTTCTATACCTTCTTCCCTCCCAAAGACATCCCTCTAGGGGAGGTCAGTAGGCCATTAGGCAGGAGGAAATCTGGAGAGTGAAAAGGGGCACTGCTTTTGTCAAAGTCCTCTGAAACAACCACTGAGTCTGAAGGCTGGCTCCAGTTGAGAATCTTCTAGTGGAAGAGGTTTAGCTCTCATCTTCAAGGTCCTTCATTTCTACATCCTGGGGGGCTTTTGTCTTCTTTTGCCTTTTGAGCTGTGGTTCACTAGTCCTGGCTGGCTTTGAAGGGGCTTCCACTGAGTAAAGGGAAGAAGGAAGTATTAACCCAAATAAATCCAGGATTCCCCTCACCCACCTCTGTCCCAGCCTCACCTTCCATGGCTGCCTTCTCTTTCTGGGCAAGCCGGATCTGCTGGAGGAGTTTTCTGCGCTTCTTCCCTGACAGAGTAATGTTGGCACGTGCACTGGACCTGATGAGTAAGTGGAAATAAAGATAGCTAGGTGAACCTGAACCAACCGAGGTCACACAAATAGTTCTGGCTGTAGAAAAAGTATTAAATAAATATAAATAGTAATAGAAACCCTAAATATTTACATTGAAGAAGCTAATGAAAGGACATAGATCGGGGGCGGTGGCTCATGCCTGTAATCCCAACACTTTGGGAGGCCGAGGTGGGCGGATCACCTGAGTCAGGAGTTCAAGACCAGCCTGGCCAACATGGTGAAACCCTGTCTTTACTAAAAATACAAAAATTATCCGGGTGCAGTGGTGAGCGCCTGTAATCCCAGCTACTTGGGAGGCTGAGGCAGGAGAATAGCTTAAACCCAGGAGGCAGGGGTTGCAGTGAGCCAAGATCACACCACTTCACTCCAGCCTGGGCAACAGAGGGAGACTCTGTCTCAAAAAAGAAAAAAGAAAGAAAGAAAGGACATAGAAAGTAATTAACGGGATGGGAACTCTTCCTCAAGACACAGGAGGCCTTGAAACTTACAAGTGAAACCCTATGAGTACCTTTGGGAAAATTCATCGAGTTTTATGCGCCTATGTGTGCACTTTTCTGTATGTAAAAATAAGTTTACTTATAAAAATCTATGTGAATGTATAACATTATTTGGAGAGTGGAGAGTCAACAGATTTCCTGATCTTCTTCTTCTTCTTCTTCTTTTTTTTTTTTTGAGACAGAGTCTCACTGTGTCGCCCAGGCTGAAGTGCAGTGGCGCTTGCTCGCTGCAACCTCCGCCTCCCAGGTTCAAGCAATTCTCCTGCCTCAGCCTCCCGTGTAGCTGGGCTACAGGTGCCGGCCACCACGCACGGCTAATTTTTTGTTTTTGTTTTTGTTTTTGAGACGGAGTTTCGCTCTTTCACCCAGGCTGGAGTACAGTGGCGCGATCTCGGCTCACTACAGGCTCCGCCCCCCGGGGTTCACGCCATTCTCCTGCCTCAACCTCCCGCGTAGCTGGGACTACAGGCGCCCACCACCTCGCCCGGCTAATTTTTTGTATTTTTAGTAGAGACTGGGTTTCACCGTGTTAGCCAGGATGGTCTCGATCTCCTGACCTCGTGATCCGCCCGCCTCGGCCTCCCAAAGTGCTGGGATTATAGGCGTGAGCCACCGCGCCCGGCCAAGGCTAATTTTTGTATTTTTAGCAGAGACGGGGTTTCACCGTATTGGTCAGGCTGGTCTCCAAATCCCGACCTCAGGTGATCCGCCCGCCTCAGCCTCCCAAAGTGCTGGGATTACAGGTGTGAGCCACCGCCCCCAGCTGTCCTGGGATTCTTAACAGAATCCAAAACCCAAAGAAAGGTTGTCTGCTACAGGTATTGTGAGAGGCTAGCAGAGCTTAGAAACTAACAGCCGACAGACATTCCCCGCATAAGCGTCAGTGCACAAGGAGGTGAGCTGAGAGGTGAAGCTGCTCCGGAGCTCTGCAGGGAGCAGGGAAGACTTGGTGGGGACGACCAACAGGAAGAGGGTCTAGTACTCACGCCCGCTTCTTGAGGTGGTGCCGCGTGATCAGCCCTTGGTCTATCACAGCCCCGACCACCCGGTGCCTCAGACGCCGCTCCCGATTCAACACCCGCCGGCGTTTGAACAGCTTCTTCTTCAGCTCCTGCCGGGGAGAAAGATGCGAATCAGATGGAGTGGGCTCGCCGCGACCTGGAGCCCCTCCACCAGGCAACCCCGGCCCCCCATTGATCCCATCTCGTGCGAGATAAAAGAGCTCGGGGAGGCTTGAGGAAACAAAGTCGCGGCCCCCACACAGTCACCGTTCGGGGCCGGTTGATCTTTCCCCCGGGAGCTCCCATAGTCGCTATTCCACGCCAGTTCACGGTCCGTACTTCCGCTCAGTGCCGGATCCGCGAGGCTCCGCCCCGGCCTTCCGCGGGCCAATCGCAACTCGGGGGCGGGTCTTTAGGCTATATAAAGGAGCTCCGCGGTGCTAGAGGTCTTTCGGAGGGCGGTTAGCTGGTAAGTGTGGTTTTTGCTGTAGTAGCCAGAGTGGGCGGCTGGGAGTGGTGGGGGTGCCGGGAGGAGTAGAGGTGCCGGATGGAAGGCCCTGGGCGGGGCCTCAGGACCCTCCTTTTCTTGGCGGGGATCGGGCTTGTGGTACCGCTCCCCGTAATGTACGGAGGAAGAGGGAAAGGGCTCTGACCCCCTCGGCGTCATGTCTTCGGTGCTGGCGGCTTCCCATCCGCTGGTTCTATCCTCAAGCGTCGGGACACTGGGAATCTCGGAGGACAATCGAGATCCAGCTGGCTCCTCCATCAGGGTGCTCACATTTTGTCATTTGATTTCAGGTCTGCGGACGCTGTATACCCTCTTCCACTTCCGCTGCAGCCAATAGAGGCCGTTCCTACCATAGTCAGTCTGTGTGCGCGTTGTTTTTTCCGAGACTGCAGAGTTCGGGGAAGCTGTACGCTGCCTTTCGCTACGCGGAATTTGCAGATTTTCCCCTGGATCTCAGGCCTCTGGCTGGAGTAGGGTGGACGCTTCACATAAGGTTCTCTGGTCGAACTTCCCCGAACCTCCAGATGGCCGCGCTGCGTCGAATGCTCCACTTGCCGAGCCTGATGATCGGGACGTGCCGCCCCTTTGCGGGTAGGGAGGTGGGGGCAGAATGGGAAGGGCAAGGTGGGTTCCTCCTGACTCAGGAGTGTAGTCCCCGAAATTGTGATTCTCAAACCCTACGGTGGGCCGTGCGCGGTGGCTCATGGCTGTAATCCTAACACTTTGCCAGGCCAAGGCCGGCAGAGCGCTTGGCCCAGGAGTTCCAGACCAGCCTAGGGCAACATAGCGAGACCTCGTCTACAAAAAAAAATTAACCGGGCATGATGGCGCCTATAGTTCTAGCTACTCAGGAGGCTGAGGTGGAGGCTTCAGTGAGCCATGATTGTGCCACTGCACTCCACCCTGGGTCACAGAGTGAGAACCTGTCTCAAAAAAACCCCAGTGTGTATATGCGCCGTTTTTGCAGTGGCAAGATAGACCAAGTGACACCCTCCAACCGTGCCCACAGGCTCACTGGCTGATAGCTGCCTGGGGGACCGCTGTCTCTGGGATCGGCTGCATGCCCAGCCTCGTTTGGGCACTGTCCCCACCTTCGACTGGTTCTTTGGATACGAGGAAGTTCAGGGGCTCCTACTGCCGTTGCTGCAGGAGGCACGGGCTGCCAGTCCTCTGCGAGTGCTGGATGTGGGCTGTGGGACCTCCAGCCTATGTACAGGCCTCTACACCAAATCTCCACACCCAGTGGATGTGCTGGGGGTGGACTTTTCTCCTGTGGCTGTGGCCCACATGAACAGCCTCCTGGAGGGTGGCCCAGGCCAAACACCTCTATGCCCTGGGCACCCTGCCTCCAGCCTCCACTTCATGGATGCCGATGCCCAGAACCTGGGGGCTGTGGCTTCTTCAGGCTCTTTCCAACTACTGCTGGACAAGGGCACCTGGGATGCTGTTGCCCGGGGAGGTTTGCCTAGGGCTTACCAGCTGCTATCAGAATGCTTGACGGTTCTAAACCCTCAGGGGACCCTGATTCAGTTCTCAGATGAGGACCCTGATGTGCGACTGCCCTGCCTGGAACAAGGGTCCCGTGGCTGGACTGTGACTGTGCAGGAGCTAGGCCCGTTCAAGGGCATCACCTACTTTGCTTACTTGATTCAAGGCTCTCATTAAAGACATTTTAGTAGTCCTGACTAGTATTTCTGTGGGCAAGGAGAGGGCTGAAGAACTGTCTTTGCAAGCTATCTGGCTGCGAAGTGAGAATTTGAGTCCTGGCTTCCACATTTACTAGCTGGGTGCCATATTGCTGAATGTTTCTGTTCCCCAGTTTACTCATCTGCAGAGTGGGAATAACCTGGAGCTATGGGGATTACATATAATGATGTGTGCAATGTTTAGCACAAGATGAATGCTGAAAAGAGAAGGTACAAGTGGGTCATTCCCCAGTTTCAACTAACTGGAGCTCCTAAAAGCAGCAGACAGGAACTGAATCCAAACCCCTGCGCTGACTGACTTGTATAATCTAGTGGCCTAACCTGTAAGCCTCATTTTTCTCACCTGTAAAAGGACATTGTGAGAGGATGGGTATAAGGAGCTTCATAAACCTGGATGAGATATTTGAGGGAGAGGGAACAATACTTAACCCTCAAAGCTATTAGGAGGCAGGAGATGGGAATATACCACAAAGCCGCTTCTACAAACACAGGAGTCTGTTGGTGAGTCCCAGAAGGGACAGTGGTTGCTGGCTTCCAGACACTGTGTCCTCAAGAATCCAGCAAGCATCTTCATCATTCTGGTCCTGCCCCCAGCTGAGTCCAGCGTTAAATGTTCTTAAAGGACTTTTAGGGTCCTGTGGGCTCCAAGTCCAGCCTGGGATGGAGGAAGAGAGGGGAGAAAAATATTACTCTTAAATTATCAAATTACAAAACTAGGCCAGGCATGCTGGCTCATACCTATAATCAGCACTTTGGGAGGCCAAGGTGGGCAGATTGCTTGAGCCCTGGCAATAAAGTGACACCCCTAACTCT
This sequence comes from Hylobates moloch, assembly GCF_009828535.3. Classification (NCBI taxonomy): domain Eukaryota; kingdom Metazoa; phylum Chordata; class Mammalia; order Primates; family Hylobatidae; genus Hylobates; species Hylobates moloch. The sequence continues at coordinate 81,623,948 of NW_026652280.1, forward strand.
ACAAAAACAAATTAGCCCAGGATAGTGGCACAGGCATGTAGTTCGAACTACTCAGGAGGCTGAGCTGGGAGGACTGCTTGAACCCTGGGAGGTCGAAGCTGCAATGGGCCAGGATAAGCTGCAGCTTGCTGCTGCACCCATCCAGCCTGTGAGGTGGAGTCTGGCTCTTGCCCAGGCTGGAGTGCAGTGGCGGGATCTCAGCTTACTGCAAACTCCGCGTCCCAGGTTCACACCATTCTCCTGCCTCCCGAGTAGCTGGGACTACAGGCGCCTGCCACCACGCCTGGCTAATTTCTTGTATTTTTAGTAGAGACAGGATTTCACCGTGTTAGCCAGGATGGTCTCGATCTTCTGACCTCATGATCCGCCCCCCTTGGCCTTCCAAAGTGCTGGGGTTACAGGCGTGAGCCACGGCGCCCAGCCTTAATCTGTACTTTTGAAACATTTACATTGCTGCGGGAAGAGATAAAATAACCCCAAGACTGGCCAGCTTGGGAGGCTGAGGCAGGAGAATGGCGTGAACCCGGGAGGCAGAGCTTGCAGTGAGCTGAGATTGCGCCACTGCACTCCAGCCTGGGCGACATAGCGATACTCAGTCTCAAAAAGAAAAAAAAAGTACAGATTAAAGGATGGCACCCATTCTGATACCAGAACTGCTCTCTACGATTCTTCAACTTTGCCAACTGCCTTGACTTTTCTCTCCCACATCTTCACATTTATTGAGCACCTGCTCTGTGCCTGGCACTGCTGAATGCAGGTACCGTAACTGACTTCCATCTTGGCTCTGCCCAGAACATTCAGATCACAGTGGCCCCCTGAATTAGCCACCTCCCTCACCTGGCTCTTCACTTTGGTCTTGGAAGAAGGCCTCAGCATCCTCTTCCTCACCATCAGTGAGCAGCAGCAGCTCCTCATGGGGCAAATGGAGATCCCCACTCTCTTCATTCACCTCAGTGGCTTCCACCACAATAGACGGCAGATGGGACTTTTGAGAGAAATCCTGAATAGGGACAGCAGGGAGGTTGGGCCAAATTGGAGGGTAAGCCAGCTGCCAGACACAGGGTGAGGAAGTACTAACCTGAATGTGCTGGTGACCTTCGATCTTGCCAATTTTTCCTCTGTCCCAGAGAGGGTTGGGCAGCCTGGGACTTTCTGGGTACTGGGAGGAGCCTGGGCTATTTCTAGTCCAAAGCCCATCCTCCTTGCTTCTCCCTGGCACAAGGGCCATGGTGGTGATTCTTAGAGTGCAAGATGATTGAACTCAGAGGAGAGTACTGCTGCCCAGTGCACCCCACAAACTGTTCCTTTAATCTTCTTTGGAGCCTGGCCCCTTAAGCACTGACTGTGCTAAGCTATTATGGGCTTTCAGGGGAGGGGAAAATGCCCAAGAGGTGAGATAGGATCTTTATTTCTACTTATTCCTTGGAGACACTGGGATCGCAGCAAGGGTAGGAGACAGGGTACCTGGATTTAAAGCCCTGTGGGCCAAGAGTTGTGATAACCAACTTGGAATTTCCTGACTCCTTTGCTTACTGATTTTTCCCAACCTGGTATGTTTGTTATTTAATGAATATTTATATGGTGTTTACTCTTTGTCAGGAGCTGTTTTTTTTTTTTTTTTTTTTTTGAGACGGAGTCTCACTCTTTCACCCAGGCTGGAGTGCAGTGGCGCGATCTCGGCTCACTGCAAGCTCCGCCTCCCGGGTTCACGCCATTCTCCTGCCTCAGCCTCCGGAGTAGCTGGGACTACAGGCGCCCGCCACCGCGCCCGGCTAATTTTTTTGTATTTTTAGTAGAGACGGGGTTTCACTGTGTTAACCAGGATGGTCTCGATCTCCTGACCTCGTGATCCACCCGCCTCGGCCTCCCAAAGTGCTGGGATTACAAGCGTGAGCCACCGCGCCCGGCCTGTCAGGAGCTGTTTTAATTGCTTTACATATAACTCATTTAATTATCCTAAAACTATGAGACAGGTACTCTTATAAGCTTCATTTTCTGATGCAGAAACCGGGGCACAAGAACTTGTCTATAATCACACAGCTAAGAGGTGTTTTCTTCTGTAAAGCAGGATTCAATGTGTTACACGAATCCAGCCTTTTAGTGGTTGAAAACAAAGCAAAACAGCTGGGCGCGGTGGCTCACGCCTGTAATCCCAGCACTTGGGAGGCTGAGGTGGGCAGATCACGAGGTCAGTAGTTCGAGACCAGCCTGACCTACATGGTGAAACTCTTTCTCTAGTAAAAATACAAAAAATTAGCCAGCCGTGGTGGCGGGCGCCTGTAGTCCCAGCTACTCGGGAGGCTGAGGCAGGAGAATAGCATTAACCCGGGAGGCGGAGCTTGCAGTGAGCCGAGATCACGCCACTGTACTCCAGCCTGGGCAGCAGAATGAGACTCAGTCTCAAAAAGCAAAAAAGAAAACGAAGCAAAACAAAAAGCAATACCAGCCGGGCATGGTGGTGCACGCCTGTAATCCCAGCTATTCGAGAGGTTGAGGCAGGAGGATCGCTTGGGCCCTGGAAGTCGAGGCTTCAGCGAGCCACGATCGTGCCACTGCACTCCAACCCTGGGCGACCGAGCGAGACCTTGTCTCCAGAAACAAACAAAACCACGCCCACACACTAACAAGAAGAACAAAACCAAAAAAACCCTAAACAATACCAGGTGTGTACCATGACGAGAAAAGGAATAGGTTGTTTGTAAAATAAATGTTAAAGTAACTATTACCCATTTCTCCAACCAGTACACTTGACTTTGAGTGTTTGTTCCAAAGTTGAGGGGATGGAGAGGGATGTGTATGTGTGTGGATGCCCTCCATGCGCTGTGTTGAAAACGCGCGGGTGATTGCAGAAAACCACAGAGCACAGCTCGGGCCTCTACTGATCGGGAAACGTCGGAAGACAGAAAAATGGACAATCATAAAACCCACGGCAACCATGAAGACATGCACTCTCCCCCTAGCAATCCCACCCCGGAATTGAGGACACAGGGTCCCCGCGCTCAGCCCTTGGTGCCAGCACTTCTTGGACACCCTCAACCCCCTCAGCTAAACCTGAGACCCAGGCGCTCCGGATTCTAAACCTTTCCTTGAGCAGGTCCTCTCTAGCCGGCCGCTTATCTATGGTTTCTGCTATAGGGCGCTCTAGCCTGCGCGAAGGGGTAGTGAGACCGCGCGGCAACAGCTTGCGGCTGCGGGGAACTCCGGTGGGCGCTCCGCTGGCTGTGCAGGCGGCCATGGATTCCTTGCGGAAAATGCTGATCTCGGTCGCATTGCTGGGCGCAGGGGCTGGCGTGGGCTCCGCGCTCCTCCTTATCGTGACCCCGGGAGAGCGGCGGAAGCAGGAAATGTTAAAGGTAGAAGCAACTGGTACTCCTGAGGATGGGTGGGCGGGTGGAGAGCCCCGGACTGGAGCTCCTGCGAACTCCCCCTCCTGCCCTCAGGAGATGCCACTGCAGGACCCGCGGAGCAGGGAGGAGGCGGCCAGGACCCAGCAGCTATTGCTGGCCACTCTGCAGGAGGCAGCGACCACGCAGGAGAACGTGGCCTGGAGGAAGAACTGGATGGTTGGCGGCGAAGGCGGCGCCGGCGGGAGGTCACAGTGAGATCGGACTTGCCTCCGTGGGCGCCGGACCTTGGCTCGGGCGCAGGAATCCGAGGCAGCCTTTCTCCTTCGTGGGCCCAGCGGAGAGTCCGGACCGAGATGCCATGCCAGGACTCTCCGGGGTCCTGTGAGCTGCCGTCGGGTGAGCACGTTCCCCCCAAACCCTGGACTGATTGCTTTAAGGTCCGCAAGGCGGGCCAGGGCCGAGACGCGAGTCGGATGTGGTGAACTGAAAGAACCAATAAATCATGCCCCTCCACCCAGAATGAGCCCTGCAGTCGACACTTACCAATGCTTAGAGACCCGTGGTCGGTGCTGGGGGCGCGGCCTGGAGCTGCTGCATGTCTCACCCCACCAGAAGAGGCTGATCCCAATAGGTATCCGACCACATTTTCTTTTTTTTTTTTTTGAGACGGAGTCTGTCACCCAGGCTGGAGTGCAGTGACACGATCTCGGCTCACTGCAAACCTCCGCCCCCGGGTTCAAGCGATTCTCCTGCCTCCGCTTCCCGAGTAGCCGGGATCACAGGCGCGCACCACCAAGCCCAGCTAATTTTTGTGTTTTTAGTAGAGACAGGGTTTCACCATGTTGGCCAGCCTGGTCTCGAACTCCAGACCCAGGTGATCCACCCGCCTCGGCCTCCCAAAGTGCTGGGATTACAGGCGTGAGCCACCTCGCCCTGCCGCGGCCACATTTTCTTTTTCTTGTTTTTGAGATGGAGCCTTGCTCTTGTCGCCCAGGCAGGAGTGCAGTGCGCAATCTTGACTCACTGCAACCTCTGCCTCCTGGGTTCAAGCTGTTCTCCTTACTCAGCCTCCCCTGTAGCTGGGATTACAGGCGTCCGCGACCACGCCCAGCTGATATTAGTTTTAGTAAAGGCGGGTTTCATCCTGTGGCCAGGCTGATCTCGACCTCCTGACCTCAGGCGATTCACCCCTCTCAGCCTCCCAAAGTGCTGGGATTAGAGGCGTGAGCCACTGCGCCTGGCCAACCACATTTTCAAAACAGGTCATGTGGTGTCAGGCTGGAGTATACTTCCAGGGATAACTGTGGGACATTCTTAAAATCTGAACTGTCCTGGAAAGTCTTGAAGTAATGGATGCCTACAGAGGACACTCAGGACTCCTGTCCTTGGAGGGAGATTGGAGGGGCATCCAGCACTTAACATATGCCACAGTGCTTTCTGTGGCCATTATTTAACCTCTGGTTAAACAAGCTTAAGAGGCTGACTTACTAGTAGTAAAAGGAGTGTGCTTTGAGTCACAGATCTGGGTTCAACTCCAGCATGTTACAAACCCCAGCCCTGTTCTATGAAAGGTCATAACTACGAGGATTATTGTAAAACATTAATTTAGAAATGTAAAGTGGTCTCTAGTCTCTGAATCTGGTCAGGATTTATTGGAGCTGCCACTGAGGGGATGAAATAAGTGGGGTCAAAGCCCCACAGCCTAGTCAACCTCTTTTGTTGCTCCTCTTTTTGTCTATCCTGTGGTTCCTAAGCAAGACTGCAATTGAAAAAAAAGGCTGCTGTTACTAAAGTCAGAACACCAAATAAAGCTTTTTTTTTTTTTTTTTGAGACAGAGTTTCTCTGTTTTTGCCCGCGCTGGAGTGCAATGGAGCGATCTCAACTCAATGCAACCTCCGCCTCCCGAGTTCAAGTGATTCTCCTGCCTCAGCTTCCCCCGTAGCTGGGACCACAGGGGTGCACCACTACGCCAGGATAATCTTTGTATTTTTAGTAGAGACAGGGTTTCACCATGTTGGCCAGGCTGGTCTTGAACTCCTGACCTCAGGTGATCTGCCCGCCTTGACCTCCCCAAGTGCTGGGATTACAAGCATGACCCACCGTGCCTGGCCCCAAATAAAGCTTTCTAACACTGGGGTGTAAACCCAGATATGAGTATTGGTGCTTTTCAGCTGCTGGAACACGTGTTACATGTGATCTTTACAGAGTAACTGTGGCCTCTCTCCTAGTCCAGGAAGGAGAGGAGTCAAGAGCAGTTTGACAGGGTGGGGTGATCAGCAGCCAGAGGGGACTATCATAGAGAAGCTCATCACTGCTTCTTGGTTGGTTTTAAAAAGCAGAGAGAAGCGCCAACATGGTGAGACCCTGTATCTACTAAAAATACAAAAACTAGCTGGGCATGGCGGCACGTGCCTGTAGTCCCAGCTACTCGGGTGGCTGAGGCAGGAGAATCGCTTGAACTCAGGAGGCAGAGATTACAGTGAGCCGAGATCGTGCCACTGCACTCCAGCCTGGGTGACGGAGTGAGATGTCGTCTTAAAAAAAAAAAAAAAAAGGCCGGGCGCGGTGGCTCACGCCTGTAATCCCAGCACTTTGGGAGGCCGAGGCGGGTGGATCACGAGGTCAAGAGATCGAGACCACGGTGAAACCCCGTCTCTACTAAAAATACAAAAAATTTGCCAGGCGCGGTGGCCAGCGCCTGTAGTCCCAGCAACTCCGGAGGCTGAACCCGGGAGACGTTGGTTATAATGAGCCAAGATTGCACCACTGCACTACAGCCTGGGAGCTAGGGCAAGACTCCACCTCAAATAAGTAAATAAAATTATCCTTTTAGTAGCTAATGCTTACTGGGGACTTACTAGGTACCAGACACTATGCTAAAGCATCTTATACCAGCATTATGTAACCCTCATGACAATCCCAAGAAACAGGCACTATTATCCCTATTCTATTAAGCTAGGTTTTCTGGGTAAGATGTGAAATAACTTAAATGACATCACTAAGGTAGCAAAGCTGAAGGAAAAGTATAAGGATTTTGCTGACTATAAGTAGAAAAGTTGGTTTGATGATGCAAAGGGTCCTGCTAAAGTTGCCTGGAAAAAGGTGGAAGAGGAAGATGAAGAGGAGGAAGATGAATAAAGAAACTGTTTATCTGGCCAGGCACAGTGGCTCAAGGCTGTAATCCCAGCACTTTGGGAGGCAGAGGCGGGCAGATCACCTGAGGTCAGGGGTTTAAGACCAACCTCACCAACAAGGTGAAACCCTGTCTCTTAAAAAAAAAAAAAAAAAATTAGCTGGGCGTGGTGGTGCATGCCTGTCTCAAAACTTCGTCTCAAAAGAAAAAAAAAAAAGTTTATCTGCCTCCTTGTGAGTACCTTAAGAGTAGGGGAGCCCTGTAATGGACACATCTCTTATTTGAGAAGTGTCTGTTGCCCTCGTTAGGTTTTTTTTTTTTTTTTTTTTTTTGAGATGGAGTTCACTCTTGTTGCCCAGGCTGGAGTGCAATGGCACGATCTCGGCTCACTGCAACCTCCACCTCCTGGGTTCAAGCGCTTCTCCTGCCTCAGCCTCCTTAGTAGCTGGGATTACAGGCATGCACTACCATGCCCGGCTAATTTTGTATTTTTAGTAGAGACAGGGTTTCTCCATATTGGTCAGGCTGGTCTCAAACTCCCGACCTCAGGTGATCCACCCACCTTGGCCTCCCAAAGTGCTGGGATTACAGACGTGAGCCACGGCGCCCAGCCCTCATTAGGTTTAATTACAAAATTTGATCATGATCATATTGTACAGTCTCTGAAAGTGCTCTAGAAACTGTCAGTGGTGGCTCACGCCTGTAATCCTGGCACTTTGGGAGGCCGAGGCGGGTGGATCACCTGAGGTCAGGAGTTTGAAACCAGCTTGGCCATCATGGTGAAACCCTGTCTCTACTAAAAATACAAAAAATTAGCTGGGCATGGTGGTGCACGCCTGTAATCCCAGATACTTAGAAGGCTGAGGCAGGAGAATCCCTTGAACTCAAGAGGTGGAGGTTGCAGTGAGCCAATACTGTGCCACTGCACTCCAGCCTGGGTGACAGAGCAAGACTCCATTTAAAAAAAAAAAAAAAAA